>NC_140169.1:141157102-141223501 GCF_963971535.1 Notolepis coatsorum | reverse complement strand
AGTCACCTCTCACGAGCAGAGCGCTAAATTACTACCTAACCAATCAGATCTGCGATATGAGGTAGCGTCACGAGCAGAGCAATGTGTGTGGACAAGAGGCGGGTTGCCTAGCTTTTAGACCAATGTTACGTTATAGCTCGCAGTCACATTGTTCAGAAAGTTTAGTGCGCTTGACAAATTGCAATGTGAATGCAGACGAACCAAATGAAGGATGCAACAATGTTTGCAACTTCACCCCCCGAACCGCACCGAGTCCACCAAAACTATATGTGAAAGCGCCCTTACTCTCAGCTGCCCTACTGAACACACTCTCTCTCTCTTTCTCGCTCAGCTGACTCCACCCTTCAAGCCTCATGTGACCTCTGAGACCGACACGCGTTACTTTGACGTGGAGTTCACGGGACAGATGATCACCATCACGCCTCCAGGCCAAGGTACCCATTTCCCTTCCTCCAAATCCTGTCAAATGCTTTCTTCTCGTCGCCGTTGTCTTCCCCTCGAGGGGGGAATCCCCAAAATGGCGTCACCAGAGGGCTCACTGAAGGGAGGACAATGAGGGGAGGGGAGTGTGCTCATTTGAATGCACCCTTGTCTCTAGCAATGTCCCTTTTGTGAGACTGTCTGGAGTATACTCCCCCTTGTGGCTGAATGCATAGATTACAGCCAACCACAGCTGGGTTGTAAATTAACTAGATTCCATTGTGTTTTTAATTTGTTGGCAGTGGGAACAGTCAAGTTTGGGAATAGGCTTATAAATATAATTTTTGGTGTGATGCTTTAACCCCCCCCCCCCCCCCCCCCCCCACTCTCTCTCTCTCTCTCTCTAAGCTGTCATACTGAACACCCGCTCTCTCTCTCTCTCTCTCTCTCTCTCTCTCTCTCTCTCTCTCTCTCTCTCTCTCTCTCTCTCTAAACTGTCATACTGAACACCCTCTCTCTCTCTCTCTCTCTCTCTCTCTCTCTCTCTCTAAGCTGTCATACTGAACACCCTCCCTCTCTCTCTCTCTCTCTCTCTCTCTCTCTCTAAGCTGTCATACTGAACCCCCTCTCTCTCTCTCTCTCTCTCTCTCTCTCTCTCTCTCTCTAAGCTGTCTATACTGAACACAGTCTCTCTCTCTCTCTCTCTAAGCTGTCATACTGAACACAGTCTCTCTCTCTCTCTCTCTCTCTAAGCTGTCATACTGAACACCCTCTCTCTCTCTCTCCCTCTCTCTAAGCTGTCATACTGAACACTATCTCTCTCTCTCTCTCTCTATCTCTCTCTCTCTCTCTCTCTCTCTCTCTCTCTCTCTCTCTCTCTCTCTCTCTCTCTCTCTCTCTCTAAGCTGTCATACTGAACACCCTCTCTCTCTCTCTCTAAGCTGTCATACTGAACACTCTCTCTCTTTCTCTCTCTCTCTCTCTCTCTCTCTCTCTCTCTCTCTCTCTCTCTCTCTCTTTCTCTCTTCCTCTCTCTCTCTCTCTCTCTTCTCTCTCTCTCTCTCTCTCTCTCTATCTCTCTAAAGGGCTGCAGCGTTCTGTGCACCGACAGTCGTAGTTCTTACATTAATGCGATTTTGGAATATTGTCCCGTAAACAATGAAAATCGCCCTGGAGATCAGTTCATTCAGAGGGCAGCCCCCTTCAGATAACATTCAGCCACTAGATGCCACACTAGAGCACCAGCATGTCATTAATCCAATCAGGTGCATTCCGCATGGAGAAATGGCAAGTAGGGAGGGGATACTTGCATGTAACATGTAAACAACAACTTTCATTTTGGACTCGCAAACATTCTTTTTATGATAAATTCATAAATCAATATATTTTGGGGGGGGGAAAAGCAATACTTTCATTCCGCACCTTTCTAAAAGCTCTGTGGATGTATTATTAGCTATAGCACCTTTAAAATCCTAACCACGGTGCATTGCAGAGGTTTATTTTATGTTTCTGTTGGGTTGAATAATTTCCCGCTCTTTTTCTTTTGTCTTTCAGATGAGAACATGGAGTCTTTCGACAGCGACCGACGACCTCACTTCCCCCAGTTCTCTTACTCTGCGAGCGGGACAGCGTAGCTGTCCTCGCCGGCTCTGTTAAGGGCCACGTCCACCTCTGTCTCCGTTATGTATATATATATGTGTATCCCCCTTGGACTCTCACACATCTAGCCATAGATGACCTCGCTAGCATACGTTTAGTAGTGTTGTTTATACCTCTTTGGACGCTGTAATCATCCGGGGTGCGTTCCAGTTGTGTCCCCCTGAAGACATCCCAAAGATCCACCGGTGCTGAAGCCTTTGGTGCCACAGAAGAGACGAGAGGATGCGAGGACACCACTCTGGACAATTGGAATTCACCCTGGTCTTCTCCAGTGTTACCGATGGAGAACCTTGTGATGTGTCTCTAAGGAGTGAAGATTGCTGCTTATTTATTAGAGAGAATCTGTCAGTGGTCAGTCGCAAAGAGTGGCCACTTGTGAACCCAAATGGACACGGGATAATATCTCAATCTGCAGCTGGCCACAAAGAGAAGCACGGGACGCATGCTCATATCTCAATCTGCAGCGAGCCACAAAGAGAAACATACAGTAGGCCTGCTCGATTTTCTGTACAAAGTTTCTTCAAACGGTACACTATCTATTGTGGTAGTTGATTAGCATTGTTGCTAGCTAATTAGCATTAGCATTCAAGGGGGCGAAAAAAGAAACAGAAGAGTGGTTATTCTAGCTAGTGCCCATCTCCCCACCCGATTCACATCACTGCCATTGAACTCTTGAGACTCTGGGGGTCTCAGGTTATACTGCTATTATACAGTATATTGTAATGAGGGGTATTGAAGTGATGTGTTTTCTGGAGGTGTTGTGCGCTATATTCCCCCAACATACAGTACTGAGCTTTGCTCTTCAGCCAGCGAAACAAATGGCAAAAACTAGGGATGTCCGATATTATCGGCCTACCGATATTATCGGCCGATATTGGCATAAAAATGTGATATCGGAAAATATCGGTATCGGTTTTACATTTATTTAACCTTTATTTACCCAGGCAAGCAAGTAAGAAACAATTATTCTTTTATTTATTGTCAAAGTATGCATAATGTTGTGTTAATTACAGGACAAGAGATATGTAATGTTAATTACCTGAAATTATTCCGTTTTTTGGCGGGGAAACCCTGCATATATCGGTATCGGTTGATATTCGGAAATTAAGAGTTGGACAATATCGGTATATCGGTATCGGTAAAAAAGCCAATATCGAACATCCCTAGCCAAAACCAAAGTGAGCACCCTGCTGCTCACAGCTGTTACGTTGTCTTCTGGGGTTTATTATGCTTTGAGAGGAAACAGTACAAGATCTAGGCTTCATGGTTCAATCACCTCTATCATTCTCCCTGGAATACCTACATTAGACACAAGTTAACTAGTAAGATTTTGCTACATTTTGTCTTGTTTTTCTGGCCCTGTCATCTTGCTTCAGATGTATTGGAACAGAAATAAGAGACACACCTGGGGCGCGTCCCATTACTCCTCTTCTCCACATCATCCTTCTTTCCTCCTCGACCTCCTCCTTTCCTCCTCCTTTCCTCCTCTCCTCCTCCTTTCCTCCTCTACCTCACTCCTTTTCCTCCACTACCGCTCCTTTCCTCCACTACCTCTTTTCCTCCTTACCTCCTCCTTTCCTCCTCTACCTCCTTTCCTCCTCTACCTCCTTTCCTCCACTCCTCTTTCCTCCACTACATCCTCTCCTCCTCTACCTCCTCCTTTCCTCCACTACCCCCTCAATTCCTCCACTACCTCCTCCTTTCCCCCTCTACCTCCTTTTTCCTCCTCTACCTCTTTTCCTCCTTTACCTCCTCCTTTCCTCCTCTACCTCCTTTTTCCTCCTCTACCTCCTCCTTTCCTCCACTACCTCCTTTCCTCCACTACCTACTTTCCTCCTCTACCTCCTCCTTTCCTCCTCTACCTACTTTCTTCCTCTACCTCCTCCTTTCCTCCACTACCTACTTTCCTCCTCTACCTCCTCCTTTCCTCCTCTACCTACTTTCTTCCTCTACCTCCTCCTTTCCTCCACTACCTCCTTTCCTCCACTACCTACTTTCCTCCTCTACCTCCTCCTTTCCTCCTCTACCTACTTTCTTCCTCCACTACCTCCTTTCCTCCACTACCTACTTTCCTCCTCTACCTCCTCCTTTCCACCAATACCTACTTTCCTCCTCTACCTCCTCCTTTCCTCCTCTACCTCCTTTTTCCTCCTCTACCTCCTCCTTTCCTCCACTACCTCCTTTCCTCCACTACCGCTTCCTTTCCTCAACTACCTACTTTCCTCCTCTACCTCCTCCTTTCCTCCACTACCTCCTTTCCTCCACTACCGCTTCCTTTCCTCAACTACCTACTTTCCTCCTCTACCTCCTCCTTTCCTCCTCTACCTCCTCCTTTCCTCCACTACCTCCTTTCCTCCTCTACATCCTCCTTTCCTCCACTACCTCCTTTCCTCCACTACCTCTTCCTTTCCTCCTCTACCTCATTTTTCCTCCTCTACCTCCTCCTTTACCTCCTCCTTTCCTCCACTACCTCCTCCTTTCCTCCTCTACCTAATTTTTCCTCCTCTACCTCCTCCTTTCCTCCTTTACCTCCTCCTTTTTCTTCCTCTACCTCCTCCTTTCCTCCACTACCTCCTCCTTTCCTCCTCTACCTAATTTTTCCTCCTTTACCTCCTCCTTTTTCCTCCTCTACCTCCTCCTTTCCTCCACTACCCCCTCAATTCCTCCACTACCTCCTCCTTTCCTCCTCTACCTCCTTTTTCCTCCTCTACCTCTTTTCCTACTTTACCTCCTCCTTTCCTCCTCTACCTCCATTTTCCTCCTCTACCTCCTCCTTTCCTCCTCTACCTCCTCCTTTCCTCCACTACATCCTTTCCTCCTCTACCTTCTCCTTTCCTCCACTACCTCCTCCTTTCCTCCACTACCTCTTCCTTTCCTCCACTACATCCTCTCCTCCTCCTTTCCTCCACTACTTCCTCCTCTCCTTCTCCTTTCCTCCACTACCTCCTCCTTTCCTCCTCTACCTCCTCCTTTCCTCCTCTACCTCCTCCTTTCCTCCACTACATCCTCTCCTCCTCTACCTTCTCCTTTCCTCCACTACCTCCTCCTTTCCTCCACTACCTCTTCCTTTCCTCCACTACATCCTCTCCTCCTCCTTTCCTCCACTACTTCCTCCTCTCCTTCTCCTTTCCTCCACTACCTCCTCCTTTCCTCCACTACATCCTCCTCTCCTCCTCTATATCCTCCTCTCCTCCACTACATCCTCTACCTCCACCTCTCCTCCTGACCGGGGAGCTGAAGTCCATGACGGCATGTATCCTCCATGTCTGTGTCTCAGTGGTGGTGGAGGAGAGAAGTTGCCCCAGCAGGGACTCAGTCATAAGCCCCCAGTCTTCTCCCTCGGCTGTAAGAGAGGCCTGGATCACCACAGGAGAAGAACCCAAACACGACATCCACCATTAATCCTAAAGGTGACAACTCCTCTCACATCTCGTCTACAAACGTTGACCAGACTTTTAGAGGACGTCTAATGTCATTTTGGTCAATCGCCGTCTCGTCTGTGATGTCTAAGCACAGGAAGGGTCCCAGGGACGCAGCCCTCGTCTCCTGCATTGGTGAAGCAAACATCGACCGATCAGCCAAATGGGAACCCTACCCCCGACCAAGGGGCTAGCTGTAGGCTTCAGGCAGGGCTAATCTATTCCATTAGTATGACTGTTCTGTACCATGTAGGTGGAGAATAACACTGTGTACTATTACTATGTGATGTGACGCCATTTTGCCGAATTACCTTTTGTTGATGAATGACAATGGTTCCAATCAACTGAAAACAGCAATCTCATGGACCCTGGTCATGGTACTGGATGTGAATGGGTGTAAATATTTCTATTAGACGGGCCGCGACAACAACGGTTTGGAGAATATTGTTGTTTGTTGATAATGTGGAGGCACTCGGGGGTCCGTTGCCTTATACCATGAATGTTCCTTTGACTTTTAATTAAATCTGTGCACAAACTGCTATGAAATCACATAAAGAAATGATCATAGAGGCAAATTTTACACGGCATATCGAGTAGAAGAATCTAGCTCGTGCTTTTCTTCGCTTCACTGAAAAGGGAAAAAGAAAATGTTCTACCAGCATGACCTTGAATGCAGACGCTCGCATTGGATGAAACGCAGGTCTTCGTTTTCCACAATTGATGACAAACAATACGCTCCACGTACGACATGAACGAGACTGAGCACAACTTCCATAAGTAATGCTCTGGAGAGAAGCTGCTCTCTTAGTCCTGGATATTAGGAAGTGTTCTCTAAAAACCTACTCGCACTATGGGAACACTTAAAAGAACACGCCAACATTTGGGGAAATTAGCTTATCGTCTTACATTTACATTTAGTCATTTAGCTGACGCTTTTATCCAAAGCGACTTACAAGTTCTGTACGACAGGTCATCAGGAAGGATACAACTCTATCAGCTGAGTAACAATGTTCATCAAAGTGTTGCGTGTTACAGTGTAGGTTAGTTTATTAGGACAAGTGCATGACAGTAAGGTTAGTTAGGGTTAGATTTTTTTTTGATTGGACGGGATTCGGCTGTCCTAACTGGGGTTGGTAGTTCATTCCACCATGGTAGGGCAAGGACTGAGAATAGGCGGCTTCTCTTTGATGACCCTCCCGGAGCTTGGATAGGAGTAGGTCTAAGGCGGCCAGAAGATGCAGAGCGTAGGGGTCTTGAGGGTGTGTAGTTAGAGACCATTGACCGGAGGTAGGCGGGAGCGGTTCCCTTTGCCGCACGGTATGCTAGGTCGAGGGCCTTGAAGCGGATACGTGCAGCAATGGGGAGCCAGTGCAGGTCCCTAAGAAGTGGGGTGACATGGGCCGACTTCGGTAGGTTTGAGATCAGGCGGGCTGCTGCGTTCTGAATGAGTTGAAGAGGCTTGGTGGCAGTGGCCGGGAGGCCAGCTAGCAGTGCGTTGCAGTAGTCGAGGCGGGAGATGACTGTTGATTGGACGAGGAGTTGGGTGGCTTCTTTTGTCAGGAAGGAACTGGTCGTCGAGGACAACACCAAGGTTCTTGGCGGTCGGGGACACGGTCACAGCTGCATTCTCGACTGTGATGGAGAGGTCGGTCAGGGGGGAGGATTTGGCCGGCAGGTGGAGCAATTCTGTTTTGCTTAGGTTCAGTTTGAGGTGGTTGGTCGTCATCCAGGCGGAGATGTCGGACAGACAGGCCGAGATCCGCTCAGAGACGTGGATATCTGAGGGAGGGAAGGAGAGGAAGAGTTGAGTATCATCGGCATAACAATGATATGAGAAGCCATGAGACGTGATAATGTTACCCAGTGATTTAGTGTAGAGGGAGAAGAGAAGGGGTCCTAGGACCGAGCCCTGGGGGACACCCGTCCGCAGGGGGCGGGTGGCCGACAGAGTCCCTCTTCATGACACTTGGTCTTCTCCAGAGAGAGACAAGATAGATACCAGTTTCCTCTCTGTGCGTTCAGTAGAAGGCTATCTGGCTGCACGTTAGTTTAGCTTAGCACAATGAATGGAAGCGGACATGGCCGGTTATCCTAGGCATTGTCCAACTAACACCTCTCCCGAAGGCTAACCGACCATGTCCGCTTCCATTCATTGTGCTAAGCTAGGCTAACATGCAGCCAGATAGCTTTCTACTGAACGCACAGAGAGGAAACTAGTTAGTATCTCTATCTTGTCTTCTTTCCCAAAATGTTCGAGTGTTCCTTTAACTCTTTAAAATCTGTAATGTCGTCAAACAGCGACCACTGTGCAGAAGATGACAACATGGTACTGTGCTTTGTTTACAGTTTTGGTTTTTGTCTGATGTGTGGGTTGCATTTAGAATAGAATAGAAATACTTTATTTATCCTGAGGGAAATTCAGCAATTTCAGTGGGTCTAGGAGAGGGGTTGCTACTGCTGGCCACACATCAGGCTCTACCAAATGAGGTCTGGAGAAATTCACAATATAATAAATGACTAAACTCCAACTCAGACCAAAACAAAAAAGTAAACAACGCGTGATACCAAGCGGGGCTCTAGTCTAGAGGTCGCTGTTTTGACAGCATTACAGATTACACCTTTAAAGTCCCACCGAAATCAAAGCAGGAAATAAGTTATTATTCAAAAGGCAATCAACAGGTATGTTATAAAACTAATGCATGGCCACTCATACTCAATTAATCTATGATAAATGCCATTCTGAAACTGGGAAGGAAACTGTGCCCCCTTGTGTGTCTTGTGGTGTTGCAGGTGTAGAGTGTGTATCCAGTGATGTCATGTAAACAGTATGTGATGTCTTGAATTCAGCCAATCAGCTGTAAACACTGAAAGAGGATGGCCAATCACAGTTGTGCCATCTTGACAGGAATGTCCATGTCTGAAGTGAACACGCCCTTTCAAATGAAGGTTTGTGTGTGTGTGTGTGTGCGCGCGCGTGTGTGTGTGTGTGTATACAATTCCAATGTATAGCAAAACAATCATCACCCTTGATTCATGACATCATATATAGAGAAGAATGAACCTCGCTCAGTTAGCAAAGCAACTTGGGATGATTGAATAATGTGCAATATCATTGTTATAAACTGCTGTGATACCGTATGATGATTGACAGCTTTGTTAATGGCATTTACTCGAGGAGGTAGTGCTTAAAAGTTCACTCCTATCTTAGGGAGATGAAAATCTCTATAAATAATAGGATAATTGTCAAATGTAATAACATCAAAGCTTTTGGAACTTTGCATAGATATTGCATTGAAAGATTTTTAATTCTAAATTCTGTGTGCAAGTAAGATTGCTCCTTTGAATCATCAAATGATTTATTTTAATGAATGTCTTTAGTTTTACCGCCTCTGTCCTTAAAAGGCCCTTCTTGTCCAACATTGGTCCTTCCCCATCTGCTTTAAAAGCGGCCTTTGCTATTTTGGACCTAAATTAACCCCTTGAAACTCTAATTTCAGGAGGAAATGTGTAAGGTTTTTCACTGAATATCATTCCAAACAAAAGTGAATGAATGTAAAACATATTTAATATTGATCTCCCGTTCTAATTTTGATGTTTTTGTATATTTAATTGTTCTTGTTTTTCTAAAAATCTTCTGCTCAGTGTGTTGTCCTCCATGTTATGTGCCATTAATTATGGGGACGGGAGCCTGTTTACATCACATTATACAACTCGTACCTGCCCATGTGGACTGAATAGTTGAGTGCACCACCTTTTGTGAACAGGGGACAACATTTCATGTGAGTGAGTCAAATGGCATAAATGCTTCATTCTTTTTCATTGGGACTCCAAAATAAAGATTATGTTGGACAAAACATAGCTGTTGTGCTCTGGCTCTTTAGATGATTGAATATCAAAGTCCAACGTAGATAGAAAGACATAAAATCTTAACCATTTCACCTTTGCACTGTAGGTTTTAGAATTGCATGTTTTCCTGATGGTAGAAAGAGACAACGACAGCTCAAGTCTACCAGTATAGTGAGCACAAAAAATACAGAAAATAAGTAAGTAAATGCCTTGCTCAAGGGCACCGCGAAAGCGGTTGCTGAGTGCGGGGATTTACACACATTCACTTCCCCCCACCCACGTTTTGGTCTGGGGATTCAACCCAGCGTCCTTTCCGGTGACACACCCACTTCCCTAACCTCTGACCTGCTGCCACCGTCCCTGTCGCACGTGTGCACCGCTATGCAGACGACTCATGACTGTGGGAGAGAGAGAGCTGTAACAACAAGGTCATCTCCACATGGGGACATTCAAGTCTTATCTTAGAACTCCAAAGGCCAAAGCCAGGCTTGAGCGTGTGAGTGAATGTGGTGTGGAGTCTGAGGATGTCAGAGACACTAGTCTTGTGAGTGACCCACGTACCCCCCTACTCTAGTGGCGACTTGTTGTTTTAACATTATCGCGGTGGAAGAGATAACCATGGCAGGACAGCTTGCGACTCCAGGACCTGATGGAGAATCCGAATCACGCAGTCGTCACCTGCTCTGCTGATGTCTCTATATGAGACTGACTCATGTTGTCTCACCTGGCCCTGCTCTGCTGATGTCTCTATATGAGACTGACTCATGTTGTCTCACCTGGCTCTGCTGATGTCTCTATATGAGACTGACTCATGTTGTCTCACCTGGCCCTGCTGATGTCTCTATATGAGACTGACTCATGTTGTCTCACCTGGCCCTGCTGATGTCTCTATATGAGACTGACTCATGTTGTCTCACCTGGCTCTGCTGATGTCTCTATATGAGACTGACTCATGTTGTCTCACCTGGCCCTGCTGATGTCTCTATATGAGACTGACTCATGTTGTCTCACCTGGCCCTGCTGATGTCTCTATATGAGACTGACTCATGTTGTCTCACCTAAGTTAACCTCCCTAACCATTAACCTGCCACCGCCCCTGTCAGTCCATGAAGCGGTCATGATCGTCGGGAGGATATGCCTGGACTGGAACCGTCGCTCGACAGAGACAGACATAGGCATTTGCTGCACAAGTTGCCAATCTTCCATGTTGCAGCATTAAATGTTTACCTTCAAACACACGCCATTAATCAAGGTGTTATTTCCTTCTATGTTGAATGCCGTGGCGACTTTGAATCCGACATGTATAAACAAGTGCAGTTACCTCTCACGGCCACAGGGTGGCAATCTTCCATTGTGCAGTTTTAAAGAGGTGGACTGTAATGAGCATATCTGCCTGTAGTTTATTGGGAAGAGGGGTAAGAAAAGTGTGCAGCAAAGTTATTATTAATATAGAGATCTTTCAATCTTCTGATAACGAGACTAGTCCATGTTGAGAAAGCACCATCAATCATAGATGGGGGAGCAGCAAAAGAGGTTGTCTGAAAGCCAGAGTGGCGTCTAAATTGGTTCCAGATCTTCATTGTTGATTTGACACATATACATTATTTGTAAAGGAGACATAAGGGCCTAAACTAGTGGCGTGGGTGAGAGAGGATGGTGATGCCGGTATAGACGAGGCGGCCTCCATCTCCAGCCAAACTGGAGGTCAGGACATCCCTCCACACTGCAGCCAATACTGAACGGTCCTAAAGTTAGCGGCCCAGTAGAAGAACCTGACATCTGGTATAGCCCGAGGGCGAGGCCTCCGTCTGATTTAGGCCTCTGTAAGAGCGGCTTTCTTATAAGGATAAGGATAAGGATGAACTTTATTAATCCCCTTGGGGAAATTCAGTGACATACACATACAACCTCATTATACAAATATTCCACAATTATTACATTGACAGTAATAATGGCACACATAAATTCACACAAGCATGCACATTTGTTGATAACATGCAGGACTACAGTAGATCTTATCCTGGGAGGCTTCCCATCCCATATGAAAGATCAAATCAAACCATAAATTTTCTTAAAAAATGCATTAGGGAGAAAAATAGGTAGGCACTGAAAGAGATACAAGAATCTTGGGAGGGTGTTCATCTTAACAGAGTTCATTCTTGCGGCTAGTGAGAGCCGAGGTGTAGTATATAGACCAGCGTTCATCCTTAGTACGGGTTAAAAGGGGGGCAAAGTTGGCCTGAAAGAGTGACGTATATTCTATGTACATTTCTAGGTTAATTACAGAGCACACAGGTTTGCTAACTGGATGGAAGAAAGATAGAATGATAGAATGGTTCCTCTCTGACTCCAATAGCCAGCAAGGAATAAACGTGCAGTCAGACAACAAAGTTCTAATTCAAATTCAGATGATTTATTGCCGCGGGGCCCAAAAGGTGGATAAAGCAGGTATTACATACAGGGATTATTATCATATTACATCAAACATGATGTACAAAGGATTGTTGAGGTTTATACATAATTTGAGCCCATCACAGTGGCTTCTCACATCAAACAAGTCTGTACACAAATAGTAGTCATGTTTGTGAATGAACTAGAATATACTTTGCCATCACATGGTTAAACCTGGTCTAAAATTAACTACCTTTACATTTTCACTATAAAATACCAAACAACAGTGGTTACCATGGTTTACTCACGTAATGGCACAGCATATTCTCTGGCGGAACACGGTGGAGACCAGACCTGGGTTGTCTGGCCTTCTGAGCTAACAATGTGTTCTGGTCTTTAAATAATCAATATGATGTCACATTTTTAGACTGCCTTTAGCCAATCACAATTATCTCTAAATATGGCGTTGTTCCAATCAGATGTCTTGATACTAAAAACAGAAGGTCTTCCGTTCTTGGGTTCCGCCCAAGATCTCCTTGTCCTTCTATGGGCTGGTTTGTTCCTGCAGCCCAGGGGGGGGGGGGGGGGGTCTGGCCTGTGGCCCCTGTTGTGCTGTGTGGGAGAGGCTAATTTTCTCCCATTTGGATTTTACCTTTTTTTTTTTTACATTTTTACCTTTTCTTGTGTACTATTTGATTTTCCTATATACATGGTTCGTGCAATGAACTATAGCTATTTAGTATCAACCCAGTATAGTCATTGCCTTCAGTTTGATACCAAATCTTCCATAGAAAACAACACAAACCTGTATTTACCAGACTAAACCTTATTGTTACTGAGACTTACATTCTATAAAAATTTACAAAATGAGTGGAAAGACATTTTCTATTATCTTCATAAACAGTTGAAACTCCAATAACATTCAAATATCCTTTTCTAATCTACCCAGTTAGATTACTGTGATATTGTTGTGACAATTTCCATGAAACTTGAGCTATTCTCAAAGGCAAGTCAGGGGTCTTCGGTCAGACCAACTGTTCTCTGCTGTAATCTGTTCACAGTGAGGTGTGGCCTGCTGTGACCACATTAACATCTTCATTGTCTTGTTATCCTGAGAATTTACAGTCAACAGGTTCCCACCCTGAGCGTGGAAAGATCTAATCATTCAAGTATCCTATATGTACTAAGGCATTATTTTAATTAACTATTATAACAGATATTTGCAGTTTCAGTGCTAACCCAACAGTCTGCTTGTCTCTTATTCTGTAATTGTATGGATTTAAACAGTTCTACACATTAATATCCTGTTGTCTACACCTTATACATCCAATATGCTCTTTCTTAAGTATAAACAGTTGCTCAAGTGGGGGGTTGGCTCCTGCTTGGCAATACAGTTTAACATCACCCCTTAGTCAGCTGTTCAAACCACTTTGCTCTAAAAATGGCTCCCATTATGTTTTTGCATTATGGTTACTTCATACAGACATATTGGCTATGAAATGCACAGTTTCCTCAAGTCAATGTTACCACAAGAGTTTATTGAATTTGTCTGTAACATGCACCCCAAGATAAATGAAACCATCATGGCAGATTATGTAAAGGGAACTTTTTTGCAGCTACATCAGTTCGCTCTTGTTAAGGTTAAATTTATATACATATTTTAGAAGGTATATCCCTGACTGATTTGTGATCTTTGACTACCTAATGTTGTATTGGGGTGTTTAGGAGAAGTGTCTAGGATTCAATCGCAGGACAGGGAAGGGTGAGAGAGACGAGGCACGAGTCGACGTTCCAAAATAATAGGCTTTACTGAGCAATAGTCACAAGGATACACGTTACAAGCACGGAACATAAAAGGCACAGCCGGGCTGGAGGAGAAAACATAAACAGGCTAGAAACGGACTGAGACTCGAAAAAACAAGAACACTAGAATAAACAAGCGACAGGGAACACGGCAGGATAAACGGGGAGCACGACAGAGTAGCAAGACACTGGGAATACAGGGTAAACAGGACAATGGCGCAACACTGGTAACAGGGGGGCGGCACGTATAAATACAGACACTAATTATTATTGACAAGGAACAGCTGGGGGCTGACAGGCTAGGACACATGAATATCAATACACACACAAGGAAAACAGGACTAAATAACAAGGGGCTCACTGGAACATAAACATCCCCAGACAGGGGAGGACATTAGACTAGGCAGGGCAAGGAATAATAGACAGCATTAACATAGGCACAGTACATTAGTAATTACAGTCAACAGGCAACAGTCCACATCAAACAGCCTGCAAACTACCTGCCGTTCTATCGCCATGCTCTAAGACAAACTCTAAACTTAACCAACTTCGAAGAGTGCCTAAGCTTAACCAGTGTAGAAACAGGTGTCGGCCAATCAGAGAGCGTCTCCGAGAAATGCGGCTAGGTTTGGTAATCACGCCAGAAAGTCAGACCAATAGCATCACCAAGCCCCTCCCTCCCCACTGTTGTTCATGCATGGATGAAATTGAAGAACTATTTTTATGATGGAAGTGGGGGGGGGGGGGGGGGGGGGTTAAAATAAATGGGGGTAGGAGCTCCGGGCACCACACCATTTATGAAAACGTTAGTATTCTTTAGTTTTTATTTCTCTACTGTTTTCTTTCTCTGGCCTACTAAAAGTGAAGCCAACACAATGTTGTGGGTCTGGGAACCACAACAAGGGTGGGTAATTGTCTTTTTCTTTATTGTTTTTTCTTTTCTTTTCTAAATATCTCAATGCATACAGTGACAATATATGCTTTCGAACAACTTGACACATTCATAAGTAATACTAATAAGATTTTGCAACCATTATGTCAGATTTGATAATAAACTCATGGAATGTCAAAGGCTTGGGTAATCCCATTATAAGGGCAAAAAAAGTATCTGTTCTAAAAGATAAGAAGGTACATATAGCCTTCCTGCAAGAAACATTCTTATCAGAAATTGAACATCTAAAGCTACAAAAGGATTGGGTGTATTTTTCTTCATACAAAAGTCACAGTAGGGGAACTGCTATTCTAATCAATAGAACCACACCATTTAAATTAGAGAAAAAAATCACTGACCCAAATGGGCTATATGTTTTGATTTCAGGTTCTATTAATGGAATATCTACCACTTTCCTTAATATTTACGCTCCTAACACAGATGACCCTGCATTTATGTCAGATATGGTATTGCTTTTCAACGAAAACTGCAAAGGATTTGGGGTCATAGGCGGAGACTTTAACTGTGCACTGAATCAGAAGATGGACAAGACCACACAGTCTAAAAGTAACAAACCAAAGTCCATAAAAGTACTCAAAGGTTTATGCAAAGAAAGTGGCCTAGTTGATGTGTGGTGTGAAGTAAATCCAAAGGTTAAAGACTACACTTACTATTCAAACGCCAATGTCTCATATTCTAGGATTGATTACTTTTTCATCTACTCAAGACATCTGCACATGGTAAAAAACTGTTGTATCAATCCAATCACACTATCAGACCATGCGAGAATTGACTTGACCGTTCGTCTGGATGGAGAAAAGTTCACTCGTAGGCAATGGAGATTCAACCGGGATGAAACATTTAGATCAAAAATTAAGGTATGGATTAAAAATGACATAGATGAAAACAATTTGGGTCTCATTCCCGAACGAAGTTACGACAAAATATTTCGTCTTAGCCAGATTTCGGCCCATTTAAGATATATTAGGGCTGGGAGTGGGAGTCCCCAAATTTTCCTGAGATCAAATTTGATCGTGGCTGAGAGCAGATTTAAGAGTGCTGAGGAGCACTCTTAAATCTGCTCTCAGCCACGATCAAATCTCATGATTGATTGACTAATTTAAAATGTTATTATAACTTGACAGACTGTGTTCTCATAGTGATACCTTCACGTCAACGCTACAGGCTTCATTGGAATTAATTACTTAATCATAATTAAAATAAATATGACAACGTTATTTGATGTCGGAAAAATAAATAATAGCACTACACACACTGCAAATGACTCGGAATAAATAAATACATCAGCCACATAATTCTGTTATAATTATATTGTTGTTCTCATTTATAGTTTGGGACATTTGCTTATTGTATACATTATAAGAGCCAGTGGATAAACATTCCACTGCTCATCTTACCGGTACGTTGTTGCGTGTGACAAATAAACCTGACCTTGCAGGTGCACTTGAACAGCCATCATGTACATTGAACCCTGGCATCCAATTAAGTGATTAATCGCGCCATGCTTAAATGGTCAACTCTGCACCCAAGGCTTACACACACAATTATGGGTAACGTCCAGCATAATTATGCTCGATACGAACGCGCAATGAATAGGGAGCGCCAGTACAGGGACCACGCTGATCTCTTCGCCGAGAGTGACGCGTACCTGCTGGATGTACAGTACATCTTGCGTATTTGTTCCCAACTACAATTAATGTTAAATCAACTCTAAATAGAGTAAAGTGTTAACACTCCCTTCATTTGACACTGCAAGATTTACTGTGCATGGAGGCAATCAATATATTCCCTGTTCTAATTTATTGGGATGCACCTGTTGTGGGAGGGACGCCTACCGTCTGTGTCGGTATCGGATCCTTCGGGGACGGGAGACATGCTGGCTGCTGAGAACCGGAGACGGTGCCCAGCCCCGCGCGTCGTCTCATTCCTGTCGGCACCGTCTACACCCGCGATCGTTGTGGTGCCTATAATGGCCTGGACACGCAGGTCCAGGTCAGACAGGCCCGGGCCTGCTGGTCTTCCTCCAGTTGCCAGCATGTCTCTCGTGTGCTTGGCGATCCGGTGCTTGCAGGACGACTTTATGTCGACCCATTTTTTATTTACCTCTGTGCCTGTGCGCCCCTCGCCGGATACATCGTTCACCTCTCCGGTGATTTGGGCCCATGCCTGATTGATTGATTGATTGAAAGGTTTATTAACAGATTGCAGAATGGGTACAGTACAGTACAGCTCAATATCCCTCCCGTTTGTGGGTGCCCCTGTAACCGGAGCTGACGCTACTGAAAAGAACCCCCTTATAGTTCTCCACTCCCGATATCAGTACCTGAATTAATGAATGGAAACTTTATTAACAGATTGCAGAATTTACAATACAGTACAGCTCAATACACACAATTGTTAAGGGGATGCAGACCAGAGGAATACGTTTGTCTTGTTTACAAGGGTTCCCCACCTCCATTTCAGCATTTGTGAAATTCTTACGCCGTTGCTTAGAGGCAGGTGCGCTTCCTCCCGTGTCAGAGCGTCGCTTTGACATTTCAGCGAGAATTTGCACACTGCCCAGTGACTGCTTTATAAGGACTGTCGGGGGCATGGTTTGTATGCAAATTACCTGAACGGGAACGCGCTTTCGAGTTTAAGACAGAATGCCATTCTCCAAGCAGATATCAGATCATATCATTTCTGCGACCGTTTCAGCCACTTAAGACATATTACCAGCACGTTCAGGACTCAGAGTGTACTTGTCATAGATTATGTCTCAGTGGTTCCAAGATAAGTCTTCCAGAATATATCTTTGAAAAAATTTCGGGAATGAGACCCAATGATCCTAGCATGGACCCAAACATAATCTGGGAAGCTGCTAAAGCCACTTTAAGAGGACATATTATCTCATACACATCATTTAGTAAAAGGGAAGAAATCGCACACACAAAAGAACTAGAAAAAGAAATTGAAAGATGCGAAGCCCTCCATAAAGTTGCAGCAACAGAAGACAATTGGAAACATTTAGTAACTGCCAAAGCCAAATTAAATATCAATACTACAAATATAATCATGCAACAAATGAATCAGGTTAGACAAAAACACTATGAATTTGGCAACAAACCCAGTAAACTAAAGAAAGAACAAGCCGAAAGGACTATAAAAGCAATTCGGTTCAAGGGCAACATCACATATCATCCAAAAGAAATCAATCGGGCATTCCAGGAGTATTACAATATACTATACAAATCTCAAAGTAATTACACACAGGATGAACTGGATAGATTCTTAGAAGGTATCAAAATGCCAAAGCTCTCAGAATCAGATCAAGAGAGTCTTAATGCACCCTTTACCGAACAGGAAATACTAGCAACAATTAATTCAATGCCTATAGACAAAAGTCCAGGACCAGATGGCTTCCCGGCACAGCTATATAAGGAGTACTGGAATGACTTGAAACCCATTTTTATGGGAATGATTAACAACTTTGGACGCAATAAGGCACTTCCTCAAACAATGAGCTTGGCAAACATCACGGTACTGCATAAAAGTGGTAAGGATCCATTAGACTGTTTATCATACAGACCCATAAGTCTTTTAGATCATGATTATAAGACTATCACCAAAGCATTAGTGAAAAGACTTGAAACCATCACGCCGAAATTGGTAAACCCAGATCAGGCTGGATTTGTTAAAGGAAGATATGCTACCGATAACATCAGAAGGTTATTAAATATAACCAATCATTTGAATCTTTAAAACAGAGGCCCTCTCTACTCCTATCTCTGGATGCAGAGAAGGCTTTTGACAGAGTCGAGTGGAACTTTCTTTTCAACGTGTTGCATAAACTTAATATAGGGTCAAATTTTATCCAGTGGATTAAAGCAATTTATCAAACTCCAAAAGCAGCAGTTATTACTAATGGCAATACGTCTGATCCGTTTCTCTTAATGAGAGGAACAAGACAGGGGTGCCCAATGTCAAGCTCATTATTCGCAATAATAATAGAAATTTTGGCTGCATCTGTACGAGACAACATTAACATAAAAGGAGTGTATATCGATAAGGTTGAACACAAAATATCTTTATATGCTGACGACATTGTTCTATACATTGAGCAACCAGAAAGCTCCTTATTACATCTGTATAACACAATCGAACAATTTGGAAAGTACTCAGGATACAAGATAAACTATAATAAATCTAATGCATGTCTCCTACACAGGGGTGTAGCTCCAGATTCTGGGCCCCATGAAAGAATGTATTTGTAAATGCGAGCGCGCGTAAGGGCGCGAGCGGAATTTTTTTTTGCCATTTTTTTATTGATGAAAACGCATAATATGGTTTTCACCTATACATTCGGATCAGCAGTTCAGCACCTGCACTGTTGGTGGGTGAGCCTAGTAAAGGATGTCGCATTGCGTTCATCTTCAATGAATGGACCAATGCAATAGTCTACCAAAGCCCCCCCTCTCTCTCTATATATCTCACACACACACACACACACACACACACACACACACACACACACACACACACACACACACACACACACACACACACACACACACACACACACACACACACACACACACACACACACACACACACACACACACACACACACACACACACACACTTCAGAAAGAAACATAGTATTAATGAGAGCATCAATAATACACCTGAGTGATGTCTAGTTAAAAAAAAAAAAAAAAAAAATCATCCTAAGCTACCCCCCCCCCCCCCCCAGCTACGCCCCTGCTCCTACATATGAAAAGCGGTCCGGACCCTTGGGATGAGCAGTATCAGGGTCCACACGGGGTCGGGTCTGGGAACGGGAGCTGAACACGCAGCGGTCCGGACCCTTGGGATGAGCAGTATCAGTCCAGAGTCAGATCCACTACATGTTGTTTTATTCTCTGAAGTTTGATTCTCTGTAGTTCCTGAGTCAGTTTCTTTTCTACACGAGACACAGTTCTGCTCAGAGTCTCTACATGTGTGTCACTCTGAACCAGAATCCCAGACAGGTTCTTGGTTGTTGGGAGGGTGCAGAGGGATGGGGAGGCTCTGAGGAGGTGGAGCTGGTCCTCAGTGAGTGAGAGTCTCTTCAGCTCTGAACATCTCGTCTGTAGCTCATCCATTTCCTGCTTCAGCTCCTTGATGATCTTCTCAGCCCGTTTCTCTAGAGCTTTCTGCTCCTTCTCAGCCTCCTCAATGATCTCAGCCTGGTTTCTTTCAATGGAGCGTATCATGGAGGTGAATATCTGAACAGTATTAGCGATCTCTCTCTTTGTGTTTCTCCCACTGACTCTGACAGAGACCTCGATCCTCAGAACCTTCCGTTGGCTCTCCTGGATCATCTGTTGCACTTGTGCCTCTGTCTTTCTGACTTCTAGCTTCCTCTCTTCACACTCGGCCTCAATGGACACAGTGGTGTGGGTCTTGTGATCGGCCTCAAGGCAGAATTGACACAGACGCATCTTGTCCTTCTTACAGAACATCTCTAAAGGTTGTTCATGCTTCTTACATACCCGGTCTTCCAGGTTCTCCACAGGATCGACCAGCTTGTGTCTCTTGAAAAAAGCCAGGATCTTGTGAGGCTCCAGGTGAGACTCACAGTAAGAGGCCAGACACACCAGGCAGGACTTCAGGGCATTTACCTTTTTCTCAGTACAAACATCACAAGACACACCTCCAGACTCTGCAAGAGGACTTTTCTCCTGAGGCTTGGTTTTAACTGAAGCCTGCTTCTTAACAAGAGTAACCATTTCAGATATAAACGTGTTGACTTTGAGATCTGGCCTCATCTCAAAAGCATGGTTACACATGGGACACTGCCAGTGGTCCCTCCTGTTCCAGTAGCCTGTGATACAGGTCTTACAGAAGTTGTGTCCACATGGTGTGGAGACTGGGTCACTGAACACATCTAGACAGATGGAACACTGGAACTGATCCTCTGAGAGACAGAGATTGACACTGGAAGAGGCCATAGCTGCAAGAGAGAACAGATAGAGTATAAATATCCATGTTGTCCACTTGTCTTTAGATGGTTATTTTAGACTTGTGTACGTAGTCTAAAATGAAAGAACAAATGTTATAAAAGAATGAAGCGGACAATGTGTTACCGGTTTCAGTCCACAATATATATATATACATAATTACACGTTATATGTTGCTTTCACAATAAACAAACATTCCAAAGCAAAGTGGAAAATAAGTGCACCGTTCCTTTATCTAGCATTGGAAATACATATATAATACATACAATATGCATTGTACCTTTAGAATAGAAAATATGTACACTGTTCATTTAACTAGCACTATAGAGAATATAATACATACTATATGCATTGTACACAGGCATGCGTTGCTCATGGGACGGGGTTGCACGACGTGGGCTGGGCGATATGGCCTCTAAATGATATTGTGATATTATTTGGCCATATCACGATACACGATATATATCGCGATATTTTGACATTTCCTCTAAAGCACTTAAAAATGCTTGATTTAACCCTTTGATGCATACAGTCACGCCAATATGATGATTATAATAAGTCCCTGCAACATATGTTTGCATTATTAAACCATGAAGATGCTTTAAAAAATAATTTAATGAAAATGTAGTAAGAGTAGTCTACTGACACACTAATAAAAACATTTATTTACATCTAAGACTATTTATATAAAAACTCTTGGGTGCCTAAGACTTTTGCACAGTACTGTGTTTTCTATCCACTTTAGCCAACACACACACACACACACACACACACACACACACACACACACACACACACATATATATATATAATACACACACTGAGAAAATAATAATCACACACAAAGGGATAATGGCTTATAGCAGACTTAATGATTTTAGAATATTTCAGATAATGAAAGTAAATGTTTATATCATCAACTATCCAGTTAGTATTTATACTGTAACGTTTGGCTACTTTAAATCATTGAATGTAGAGAGAGAGCGAGAGCGAGAGAGCAAGAGCGAGAGCGAGAGAGCGAGAACGCGCAAGATAATGGTATTTTCAGATAATGGTTGAAGAAGTGTGTCTTTAGTCGACGGCGAAAGATTGGACGGGACTTGACCTGCTTTGACTAACTAAAGTAAAACCACTTGCTAAAATTACTCTTTACAGATATTTTACCATTAGCGTGTTCATTAAAGCATTACATCACGCGCAGGAGTGGGTTATGAGAATTAGACCATGCCTAGGGGTGGTTGTTACACCCATTCCTGACAGGCAGCGACGCGAGTGAGCGTGATTGCGAAAATGATTAAAATGTATTAGTTTCAATCAGACTATCCTGACCTGCCGCGAGCGACAGCAAACTGAGTGGCGATGTCGTTCCCCCCTCAAATATTCGCTCGCTGTGTCTCTAGTTGAGCAATTACGCGGCCGAGTCCCGCCCCTAAACACTTTTTATTGGTCGAGAATCGCAGGCTGCTTTGCCCCTGTGCTTCCAGGTAAACACACACACACAGACACACCCGGACAAGCGCTGCGTCATATCAGGACAGTGTCGCGCGCGATTTCGTCTCCAGTTCGCTCGCTCGCTGCCTGTCAGGAACCGGTGTTAGACCCCCCCTAGGCATGGTCTAATTCTCATAACCCACGACTGCACGTGGTGTAATGGCTTTTATACAATGGCATGCAAATTCCTCGATTCTGATTGGCTGAAACAGTCAAATTACACATGGTTATTTGTCATAACCCCACGCTCTTGGTCCCAGGACCCGCCCACAACCAAATTACTATCACTCCGCCGTGCAAGTTTTTAGAAGTGAAAGCAAGATGGCGGACAGTAAACGTTACGAATGGATATGTTGATTAAAGCATTACATCACGCGCAGGAGTGGGTTATGAGAATTAGACCATGCCTATGGGTGGTCGTTAGATTACGTGTTGTAATGGCTTTTATACAATGGCCGATGTCATCCAATCTTATTGCTATACAATAAACACACATTAATTGAAGATTTATTGACAAAACCATCCGCCGAAAAAGTAGTTCCCAAAAAAATAAATAGAGAAGTTGCCTCCATGTGGAAGCAGCTCGGAAGTGCATCCAACTGTTCTCAGTAAGACATCCAACAAACTAACACATCCAACTGTCTCTCAACTAAGACATCCAACAAACTAACACATCCAACTGTTTTTCAACTAAGACATCCAACAAACTAACACATCCAACTGTCTTTCAACTAAGACATCCAACAAACTAACACATCCAACTTTTCTTTTTTTTAACCTACTTTCTATAGAACTTCATTTTTAGATGCTTCTATAGAAAGTAGGTAAAACAAAAACTAAACGTTTTCTTTGCCCTATAGGGGGGATTTTTTTTTAAACCTACTTTCTATAGAAGCAGCTGGGAGGTGCGCTGTTTTAAGTGAGCGTGGATTATTGAATTGATTGATTGATTGATTGCTAATTTTATTACTGTCCACCTTGTTTCCAACTGGTTAAGCTTGGCAACTCTTTCGAAGTTGCTCTCTTTAGAAGTTGGTTAAGGTTAGAGTTTGGAATCAGGGCTGGTGGTCTATCGCCCTGCTCTAAAGACAAACTCTAACCTTAACCAACTTCGATATGTATGTATATGTTGTTTCCATGTACATTTTTATTTTTTTTAGATTTTTTTTGGCGTTTTTTATCGCTGTATTTCTACTGGGCAGTCCAGTAGGGAGACAGAGGAGGAATGGGAGACAGAGTGGGGGGAAGACATTCGGCAAATAACGACGGGTTCGGGAATCGAACCCGGGTCGCCCGTGTCGCAGCTGAGCGCGTTATGTGGTTCGCCACTGGGGCGCCCCTCCATGTACATTTTCTATTTAATTTTTTTTTTATTATCTTTCTTCCCCTCTTTTCCCCGATTTTTCTCCCATCCCACCCTTCCTGGTTGTTGCGTACTTTCCCCTACTGTTGGTCCGAGAGACCGGAGACTGTCACATGCTTTCCTCCGACGCATGTGCAGCCTGCCGGCAGGCCAGCCTGGCCACGCAGGTTCTCACCGGGGAGAGTGTAGCGTGTGGGAGGCCACACTATCTCTCCTTAGTTCCTACCCTTGCTGAGCAGGCGCCCCGACCGAACTGTAGGGGTCGCTGTCCACAACGCCCAGGACCCACCCTTCAGCTTTCCCACCCTCTGATACAGCCAATTGTATCAGTGTGAGAGGCCAGCCAAGCTGATAGCAACGCCGGGAGCTGGATTCGAACAGGCGAATCCTAGCGTCTCCGGTGTTGGTGACGAACATAATCTCCGCTACGCCACCTGACCCCCTCCATGTACATTTCTGATCAATAACTACTCCTAGAAATGTAATCTCAGAAACTCTTAACATTTTTACATCACAGATTTTTTACTCGATATCCCCCTCCATTTCTTTTCGATTACCAATAACCATACATTTCGTTTTCATTTATTAACATCAAATCAAGTTTTGAGAATTTCCAGCTCACTTTCAATATCAAACAGAAGTTCCTTTAAATTACTTCCTGAGCCATATAAATTTGTATCGTCTGCAAAAATAACACATTTTAACAGTTCAGTAACACTGCAAATATCATGAATCCTAAATCCTGACAGTATCATAAATTTGCACACATTGCTGTCTGTTTTCAAAGTAGCACTTCAGCCAAGAGTTAGCTATACCTCGTATCCAGTCCACATTACACACACTTCTGCAGTCCCTCCCGCAGTCCCTCTCTCTCTCTCTCTCTCTCTCTATCTATCTCTCTCCCTCTCTCTCCCTCCCTCTCCCCGCTAGTTCTCAGCCTGTCAAACCCCGTTTGAGGAAGTGTCGGGTTACACTATGCCTATGTCCCCGACACACACGCAGTCAAGTTTGTGTATGTGTGTGTCCCCGACAAGGGAGAGAGATGGCGCACACACATTACACACACTTCTGCAGTCCCTCCCGCCATCCTCTCTCTCTCTCTCTCTCTCTCTCTCTCTCTCTCTCTCTCTCTCTCTCTCTCTCTCTCTCTCTCTATCTCTATCTCTCTCTCTCCCTCTCGCTCGTTCTCTGCCTGTGAAAACCTGTTTGAGGAAGTGTCAGGTTACACTGCACTACAACCATAGAGGGGGCGTTACTGCAGATCAATGCTATGTCGACGTCACAGAAACCGTCAAATCAGAACAGTTTAGTTGAGTGAGGGAAGATATCGTGAACTCGAGACTAGACTGATGAGTCAATATGGTAATTAGAGACACAGACCCATTGATACTAACCTGTATTACTATAAAACCATGCTAAACACAGAAAAAAGGCATTTATAATGCAGGTCCCCTTTAAATCAACTTTCCAGCCCCCTGTCAACTGATGTCAACTGTCAACCTGAATTAACATTCAGTATTCAATATGTAAGGGATAATGTGTAGCTACGAGGTCATTGTCGCAAAATAATTGACCGACACGGAGCTTAGAACACAGAGGTGCCGCGCCGAGGTGTTCTAAACGCAGTGAAGGTCAATTATTTTGCGACAATGATCGAGTATAGGCTATACATTATCCCGCTTATTACATGGCTAACTTACTAATAATATACCTAATTCATTTTACACCATCGACAAGACGAGATCAAATGCAGACGCAGTTGTTCTGTGGCTCCGCTGTCAGCCCAAATAAAGTGATTCTTGCGCGTTGCTGCCCATGGCAGCGGTCAGTTATCGAAAAATTATTCACTGCTGTCAGGGCCAACCGAGTGCTATTGACCAATCACAATCAAGCATTTCGGCGAATGTTAAAACGCCATGTAATAAGGTCTGATATTAACATTCAGTATTCACTATTGTCTGATTCAATATTAACATTCAGTATTCAAGTAGAACAGCTAGCTAGCCGTTGTGGACACTCACCTTTCCACAGCAAAACGGAGAAATGCAGGTTTCAGTCTATGTGTTGTAGGATAGACAGTCTATCTATCCTGTCTCAAGATGCACAATGAGATCTTGAACATTTGTGTTCTATATATATTCAACAATTCTAGAACATTTAATGAATGTTCTATTATGACATCATACTGTGACATCAACATGTTCTAGAATGTTCTATTATGACATCATACTGTGACATCACAACGGAACATGTTTGAGTTCCATTTGAATCATATAATATGGTAAGGCTGTCCCCGAAGCCTGTTTTTGGGATTCAAACTTCGTCAGGGTTCTTCGAACGGACGTTCGAACCTTCGTTTTTAATTAAAAAATGTAAATTACATTTTTTTTTTATCCTCAAACTAAATCCTCAATTTGAATAACATGATTAATCTGATTAAATTAGTATTTTTTCTTTTATTAAATCAACTTTCCAGCCCCCTGTCATCTGTCAAATGATGTCAACTGTCAACCTGAATTAACATTCAGTATTCAATATTGTCTGATTCGATATTAACATTCAGTATTCAAGTAGAACAGCTAGCTAGCCGTTGTGGACACTCAACTTTCCACAGCTAAACGGTAGGCAAGGCACCTTGGTTGAGAAATGCAGGCTTCAATCTATGTTGTTTAGTCTATCTGTTCAGTCCTGTTTCAAGATGCACAATGAGATCTTCTTCTTCTTCTTCTTCTTCTTCTTCTTCTTATTTGAATTTCCGGCAGTGTAGACGCATCGTGGCGTATTACTGCCCTCCGCAATTCTTTTTATGGGCTCTTCTTCTTCTTCTTCTTCTACTGGACCCCGTCATCCCCTACATTGTCCATTGGAGTGCAGCTAATGCTGCTACTTCCTGTCTGAGCCCCCCTCCGCGGGACCCTCCTTGCCCCCTGCGGTCTTATTCTGGGCTGCTTTGTCCCTCTCAGCCCCCTCACTCAATTCCCTAACCACCTCCTCCCAGTCCAGACCTTCAAGTTCAAGTTCAAGTTCTTTAATAGTTGTCATACAGAAGTACAGAATACTTTCATACAAAATGCTTCTTACTGTTACGCTCCAGAGACTGTGCTAGACAAGATAGTATCAAATAACATAATAACATAATATAGCATGAATTTAGAAGAAGAATGAGGTCACAGTTGTTCGGTATAGACATATGTACAATGTTCTGAGTTACCATATAATATACAATACACAATACTATGCAGTGTACTAATGTACAGTACTATCTAGTGCAAAGCAGATGTTCCGCTATCCTAACAATCATCTTCACCATCGCTGTTTTACCCTTAGCCTCTGCCATACCAGTAACTACCCCTGCCACGAAGGCCACAATTTCTCCTCCCTTCCCCTCTCTCTATCCTCCTGCTCTACCCTCTCTGCCAAATGCCCTCCTTCAACCCCCTGCACCCTTTCTTGGCTGCCCTGTCCTACCCTGCTAACCGCCTCAGCATACGACAACTTACCCTCCCTTCTCTCTCTCCGAACCGCGACCTCCTCCTTCATCACCTCACACCCCCTAAACGCTACACTATGCTCCCCACCACAACTACAGCACATCGGCTTCACTCCTTCTCCACACTTCCCATAGTCATGTTCCCCGCCACACCTAGCGCACCTCAGCCCCTTCCTACACGTGGTAGCTATATGTCCAAACTCCTGGCACCTATAGCACCTAAGAGGATTCTGAACAAATTCCCTAACCCTATACATCCTACGCCCTACAAACACCTCACTAGGAACAACCCCACCCTCAAACTTAATCACTACCGTCTCCGTCACTGCCCTCCCTGCTCCCCTCTTCATCCTTTCTGCACTCTTAACTATGCCATTACGCCCGTTCTCCTTTAACTCTTCCACCAGCTGCTCTACGCTAACCTCGACCGGTACCCCAGCTATCACCCCCTTACATCCCCCCTCCCCTACTCTCGCCACCCTACTTATACCCACCCCACCAATGCTCCCCATCTTCCTAGCCCTCTCCACCTCCCCCTCACTACCACACCCTACGGCCAGATTCCCATCCCACAAAACTCTTGCATACTTTACCTCACCTAATTGCTCGGCAATGAGTTTGGGCAACTCGAGCCTACCTACTTTCCCCACTCCCCTCTCCCCCTCAAGCCTGACCACTATATGAATCACTTAAGCCTGACCACTATATGAATCACTTCCTCTTTTGCCACATCATTTCCAGCACCCTCGCCTCCCGGCCCACTTGAGCTATCGTCCCTCGCTTTCTTCCTCTTCCCCCCTTCTTCCCCACTCTCCTCCCCCCTACTCTCCACGTCACCACCCGACCCCAGCTACTAGGACGGAGAGGCTTAGGCTCAGCTTCTTCCCCCAGGCCATCAGAGCCTTGAACAATGAACATTGAGTGCCACAGAACACTGAACTATCCACACACAAGCACACACGAGCACACACACGACACGCACGCTGTGCACGCTCACACACTAGCAGCCACTTTAACACGAGCGGGCACACACTCACGCCGCACACACGAACACTTATGGCCAAGAGGAAAGGCCACTTTAAATTAGTATAACAACAGGAACAGTGTATTGCACTACTAAAGCTACCTAGCATGTCCATATGCTCTGTAAATACTATGTACAGATACCGAGATGTCACACCATGTTACCTGTTACCTGTTTATTGCACAATGTTTTTTTTTATTGGATTCTATTATATGTTGTACCACTGTATTTTTATTGGATTCTATTATATGTTGTACCACTGTATTGCACATCGTCGCGGGCAAGACCACCCGCATTTCATTGTATACTTGTATGCCGTGACAATTAAAACTCTTGACTTGACTTGACTTACCCTTGCCCTGGCTACTCTCACCCCCATCGCTGTCGTTCCTCTCCGTCTGTTTCTTCCTCTTCTTCACCACCGTTACCCACCCCTCTTTCTCATTCTCCTCCCCACCCTTCTCCATTCTGTCCAGGTCTCTGGTGTCTGCCTCCTCCCCCTTTCCATTCCTCATTCTGTCCCGGCTGTCCAGGTGTCTGGTGTCTTCCTCCTCCCACACGGTGTCTTCCTCCCACATCTTATGGTCTCTGGTGTCTTCCTCCTCCCATATGGTGTCTTCCTCCCACTGGTGGGAGAGAATTGTTGAATATATATAGAACACAAATGTTCTAGAATGTTTGATTATGACATCATACTGTGACATCACAAATGTTCTAGAATGTTTGATTATGACATCATACTGTGACATCACAAATGTTCTAGATGGTTCTATTATGACATCATACTGTGACATCACAAATGTTCTAGAATGTTCTATTATGACATCATACTGTGACATCACAAATGTTCTAGAATGTACTATTATGACATCATACTGTGACATCACAAATGTTCTAGAATGTTTGATTATGACATCATACTGTGACATCACAACGGAACATGTTTGAGGTTAATTTGAATAATATAAATAATGTATGGTAAGGCTGTCCCCGAGGCCTGTTTTTGGGATTCAAACTTCGTCAGGGTTCTTCGAACGGACGTTAGAACCTTCGTTTTTTATTAAAAAACAATACAAAAATAACTGTGGCAATTCTAGAGTTAATACATGTAAAAAAAATTATTCATTGATAACCCAAGAAAAAACATTATCTACCGTAATTTTCGGACTATAAACCGTGGCTTTTCCCCCCATTTTTCGACCCTGCAGTTTATATAACGGTGCGGCTAATCTGTGGATTTTTACAGCTAACTGGGCGCGCTCCCTCAGCTCTGTGACCGTCAGATCAGACTCCTAAATCTGCTGCAGCAGTGCACGCCTTGCCCCTCCTCCTCCCCCTCACAGACCCACGTCAACAAACCATTACGGCAAGAGTCTAGTGTATGAGCAGCTCAGAGCTCCTCTTTCAACATAACTGAAGCATTAAACAAAATGACCCAGTCAACGAACTATTCACTTTAGTTTATTAATGCATGAGGCGTTGTCTAATGTTATCTAGCTACTGATAGCTCCTGATATCAACGTCTGATATCATCGGTTTGGCATTCGATTTCGCAGGTGCTGGCTAACTAGCTATCGGTCTGTGAGCTAGCGTTAGTACCTGGCTGGTGCTGGCTAACTAACTAGCTATCGTTCTGTGAGCTAACGTTAGTGCCTGGCTGGTGCTGCCTAACTAACGTGGCTATCGTTCTGTGAGCTAGCGTTAGTACCTGGCTGGCGCTGGCTAACTAACGTGGCTATCGTTCTGTGAGCTAATGTTAGTACCTAGCTGGCGCTGGCTAACGTGGCTATCGTTCTGTGAGCTAACGTTAGTACCTGGCTGGCGCTGGCTAACTGGCTATCGTTCTGTGAGCTAACGTTAGTACCTGGCTGGCGCTGGCTAACTGGCTATTGTTCTGTGAGCTAACGTTAGTACCTGGCTGGCGCTGGCTAACTAACGTGGCTATCGTTCTGTGAGCTAGCGTTAGTACCTGGCTGGCGCTGTATACTGGCTATAATTCTGTGAGCTAACGTTAGTGCCTGGCTGGCGCTGGCTAACTGGCTATCGTTCTGTGAGCTAACATTAGTACCTGGCTGGCACTGGCTAACTAACGTGGCTATTGTTCTGTGAGCTAGCGTTAGTACCTGGCTGGCGCTGGCTAACTAGCTATCGTTCTGTGAGCTAACGTTAGTACCTGGCTGGCGCTGGCTAACTAACGTGGCTATCGTTCTGTGAGCTAGCGTTAGTACCTAGCTAGCGCTGGCTAACTAACGTGCCTATCGTTCTGTGAGCTAACGTTAGTACCTGGCTGGCGCTGGCTAACTGGCTATCATTCTGTGAGCTAATGTCAGTGAACAAAATGTGTATTTTAGCAGCTTTAGGGGCTACAGGCGTGTAGTTCACCAGTTTGATAAGAATCTATTATTTGGGAAACAGAAAATACTCTGTTACACTATAACCACTTGTAGGGCTGGGCGATATGGACAAAAATGATATCGCGATAACAATATCGATAACAATATCATATCACGCGATATCCATAATTATCTATATTGTTATAAGTATTTAAAAAAAAATATATATATATATCTTTTTTTAAACAACAGATGTATGTTTATTTTGCAGCAATTCTTTGTCGTTGCCACCATCTTTAGTGTTACAGCCCCTCACACTCCAGTTCTCAGGCTGCAGCTGGTTTGAAAGCGAAAGTAAACAGGCTTCTCTGCTGGCTGTGGCACCAGGGGAGTTGAACAGTTCTGGCTCTGCTAGTTTCTGTTCTATCTTTTGCGGTGGACAAATCACTGCACATGTGCACCGTGACTCGTGACTGGAGACTAGCTCTGCTAGCACACATAGCCACTGTGTACAGACGGTTTCTAACTGTATTTTACATTAGAAAGCAATCAAAAAGCAGGGTAGCCGGACCAGCACTCTCAGTTTCAATGTTTTTAATGGCAGCCTGAATAGATAGCAGACATGTTTCGGACAATGTCCTTCTTCAGTGATATGGCTAGCTCCCGTGCATGCATTAATTTTCCCTCGCGTTTGCACAGACTAAAGACAATGCCTAATTGCCTCTACGAATGGAATGTAACACATTTCATTCACAAGTTTTGTGTGAATGTATCTGAGAACATAATTGAACACACTTGACGACCTGAGCTATTGTTATGCAAGGTAGCCAGGTGGGTACTTAGCGAGTTGGCGCATCAGTCGAGTGCAGCGCATTCCTCAGGTTTGGTGTGAACAATGGGCTGACTCAGGCAGAGCACCGTTCACACCAAACCTGTGAATGTGATTGCCATGAATTGTTATACTTATGCAAGGTAGCCAGGTACACGCGACGAGTCGAGTGCAGCGCGTTCTTGCGTGCTTCTGCTCACAAAAGCTTGGTTGCCCGGCGTGCAACCCTGCCCCATGAGCAACGCACCTCTGATTACACCAACACCATGGAACTAATGACCAATTTGACAACGTTCTCTGTCAGAATAGTCAGTAATTTTATATAGTGCTAGCTAACGTTTCAACATACTTGTCTTGTTGCCCATCAGCACTGGCAAATGCACTATTACTAAACTAGTTACAGTAGGTAGCTAGCTACATCTATTACTAAACTAGTTACAGTAGGTAGATAGCTACATCTATTACTAAACTAGTTACAGTAGGTAGCACTATTACTAAACTAGTTACAGTAGGTAGCTAGCTACATCTGCTTCCACGTCTTGTGTTGAATGTCGGACTGGGACTTGACATGACATTACCAACTTCTTTGAATATATATATTTTTTTATATAGTTGACCAATGAGGTCAACAGGCTACTACCGGCAATCTATGTCTGCAATAATAATAATAAAACAAGAATAAAACATTAAACAATTTAATTACAAAAAGAAAAGAAAAAAAATTATCTTAGGGGGGCTAATATTACATTATGGGGGACTTCAGCCCCCCTAAAACGGGTCTAGAACCGCCACTGTTGTCCACTTGTCTTTAGATGGTTATTTTAGACTTCGTCGATAATCCAATGTACAGTTACCCCCCACCCCGCCTACCCATTTAATTTATATTATGTTTGTGTTATTGTTATATATTTGTCACATATTCAAATCAAATCGTACTCACCTTTATGCATAACTGTTCTTTATGTTCTTGGGCTCTTCAAAGGGTTTCTAAAGGAGTTGTGTAAAGTTTAGTTTGTCAGTGTGCGCTCTGTGTCTCCTCTTCGACTCTCCACTTTACTGGTGCGTTCGGTCAGTCCTCATCAAGTCGTAAAGTCAGGTGACCACGTTATATACAAGGTGATAGTGTTCACATGTACTAGGTAGGTCAGAAAGCAGTAGGAGTTAATGAAAGTCAGAACCAATAAAAGTGACAGAAAGTCAGAACCAATCAAAGTGACATCACCAAGCCCCCCCACTGTTGTTCACTGGATGAGTGACGGGACCTTAAAGGAACAGTTCAATTCAGTTCTGGAGCGAATACTGAACGACACCACCAGCACTTCAACCTAGGAACCTCTGCTCCAAGTCAAGCAGACTCAGGAACAGCTTTTCCCCCTCAGCATCTCCCTGAACTCTGAACCCCCCCCCCCCACCATACCATAAACTCTGAACTGACTCCATTGCCTATAGGCTCCTAGGCTCTGCTACCCATACTGTACGGCTCTGAACTCTGTTGCCTATACTAAATGTAGGTATACCTACCTACTGCTTTCACTGTCTAAAACTGCCCCACACTGTAAGTAATAGTATAATAGTATAGTAATCATAATAATCGTAACTACCTACCTCGTACTATAGTTTACCCATATACTGTATGATAGCATGTACAACAGTGCTGTATATACCGCATTAATATATTTATATTTACTGCATATATATATCCATATCTGTCTGAATATACCTGCATATTATGATCCTTCTATATACCAACTTATACACCTGCATACCATATACAGTATATATATATATATATATATATATATATATATATATATATATATATATATATACATATACGCATAACCCATATAACTCCATGTATGATAGCATGTACAATAATGCTGATCATACTATATATATATTTATTCTCACCATATATATATATATCCACATCTGTCTGTACATACCTGCACATAATCCTCTTACATATCTGTAGATACTATATCTATATCTGTTCATATTCCTGACCTACTCTTACTAGTCCAGTATGACTTACTACCATAGTGTATACCTGTATCACTGTACATATAATACTAGAACTCTGTACATACATCTGATTAGCACTATACTCAATAGTACTAATTTATATATTTTGTACCCAGTTTAATCACCTGTACATTGTATATTACTATTGCACTTTACTGTTACATTTGCACTCTGGTTGGATGCCAAACCTTTTTTCGTTGTACTGTACTTGTGCTGTATGTTGACAATACATTTTAATTGAATCTAAACACACCACTCACTTTCACTGCTATAGTTTCGAATGGTCTGGAGAGACCAACTTGGTCAGACTTCTCGCGATACCAGACATGTGCATCAGGGACGTGCACAGGACTTTAGAGGGGCAGGTGTGCACAAGGCTGAAAAGGGCACTACACTTGTGTGTGTATATTAACCGAGCGCGCGTAGGGCCCTTTTCGGGGCGGGGGGCCCCCTTTTTATGCTTTTTGGGGGATTTTGGTGATCAAATATTGAACTATAATAATCAGTGCAGGAGCTCACTTATCCTTGAAAGACACTTTTATCACTGACTTAAAAGGCCCATACATCTCCATAAATGTTCAGGGGGGAGGGAATAAGTGCTTACCCTACAGACCCCAAGAAGTGCTGTATATTCTGTATTGTTTAATATAAATGCATTTTTTTATTCCAATCCCGATTTGTATTTGAGATTCCCAAATCCCATCGGACTTGACTTCTTCGTGTCTCTCAATGAGTGTAATACCAGCATTCAACTGTATGCGCCACAGCGGTTTCTATCATCATCATCATCACCACCCACGCAAACTGCAATGGAATATGGGGCATCTCTCTCTCTTTACCTAATATTTTGATTCTATCCTGACATTTTTCAGTTGGAAGGGCAGTCTATATGCGTAACGGTTCAAAAAGGGCACTTTTTTGATGAGGCTCAAAAAGGCAGGTGCTCAAGCACCCCTTGGCCTCTATGTGTGCACGTGCCTGATGTGCATAGAACAAACGAGACGTGATAGTTTCTTACAGCAGTGTTGTAGTACGGATTTTCAGGACTCGTGACTCGACTTGGACTTGAGCACTGATGACTCGGACATGGACTTTTTATTTGTATGTCAGAGTGGAGTGGACTCAACCTTGATGACTTGGACTCGGACTCAGACTAGGGTCATGGGGACTCGACTCGGACTTGACTCAGGCACTTCTTTGGTGACTCAGACTCTGGGGACTCGAGACTCGACTCGGACTCGCGATTTAGTGACTCGACTACAACACTGGCACACAGAAAACAAATACACAGCCACCTTGACCACCAAGAAACCAAGAATTCGCTACGCAGAATGTCTGCATGCGACAAAAGAAAGTACACAGATGCACCACTCATGGGAAATGTATTGAAAACACGGGTGCAGTACCGCCCACAGCCAGCAGGCACCACAATTACACATTATCGCTCAAAGAAGCCTATCTAATTTGTTACAAACGTGATTTTTTAATCCATACATATTTAATCCACGGCCTCAACAAGCAGACAAAGGTTTCTAAACCGTCCACAACAGGAAACAGTGGTCCTCGTGTCACATGGGGGCAGGAATGGCTGCTCAAAACAGCCATCCCCACACCGCAGTATGTTCCATTGGCAGGTAGTACTTTGATGTCCCCCTTCACTGTGCGCACAGTGACTGCTCACTGTGCTCCACCAGTGATGAAGCGGTACCTCTGTGGCAGCGTGTCCCCTGTACTCGTGTCACAGGTCGAGGAAATCAAACACTCCCTAGTCCAAATGTCCATTCTCCCATTGTTTGACTATGGCGATGTCATTTACATGCACGCATGCAAGCAAGAGTGTCCTCGATCGTCTTAACTCATTGAACGCCAAAAACGAGTATACTTTGGCTCCCATGCGTTCTTTTTAATTTTTGATTCTTTTATACTAAACAGTGATCCCTGAAGCTCTGAGGGAATTGGAATTGAAATGATGATCGAATCCCGATATGTGGCAGTATCGCCTACCTTTTGAACTGGGCTAGTTTAGTGTGGGGGGGCTCACACGCCGGAGGTACCAATGGCGATCGCGAACTTTTGGAGATTGTTTTAAAGTACAGTACGAGTACAGACCTGTGAACATTGGTTGAGAAACAAGAACGTGAACACTACACACAGGTGCATGTGAATCTGAACTATCCCTTTAAGGAGAAACTCCAAGTGGCAATCATGGGAAGCATTAATGCTGGTTACACATATGGATGGCAGCCTGGTCCAAAAATTGTATTGGAGGAAAGCAAAAAGAAGAGAATTAGGTATGTCACCAACATATAGACTTTAATATTTCATTGAAAATAAAGACATTCTGCTAGATAAAAGTACTTTGGGCCATTGTCTAAGGAATCCACTATAACCCAAACAATGGCATATATCAAATGTATTTACATACTGTGGTTAATCATAGAACTGCTTTCCTACAAAACTGGTAGCAGAGAAAACAAAAGTATAACCAGGGATTTCAAGGTACCCTCCTTATCAGCATCCTAAGGCCACAAGAGAGGTATACAGTTGAATATCCATAAAGGGATATAAAGCAGATACGCTTCCATATCTCAAAGCAGGAATTGACCTCAGACAAAGAACCATATAACTCTACGCTACGTTTTCAGAGGAACAATGTTTTCAAACTTTATTATCTGAAGATGGTAAGTTAGATTGTTGTGTTTATTCATAGTTAAAAACAATAGAGGTTGAGATATGATCTAAAGATGGTAAGTTAGAGTGTTGTGTTCATTCAGTTAAAAAAAGTAGAGGTCGAGTACATTATTATCTAAAGATGGTAAGTTAGAGCGTTGTGTTCATTCACTAAAGACAGTAGAGGTCGAGTACTTCCTCGTGACTTCACAACTGCAAATGCATGGGGTGTCAAAACATTCCAAATCAGAGCTATATGGTTCTTCAGGGCAAGGGTTAAATTATACGATGCAGTAACAGTGAATAAATGGAACCAAGGTTCAGGACTGCCTTCCATAGCGCTACTAGTGTTGGCTTTCACAGCTATTACACAACTTTAACAGGAAATTATTTGTCCTTTTTGTCCTTTTATGTTTTCGTCACACACTCGTCACAAAGGCATTAGTCATCATAGCATGTTTGGTTCCGGATAAAAGGTGACCACTACAGTAGAGCTTCCCAGACAGAAGTGCGTTAGCAAGAAAAGAAAACAAGCCTTCGACTTAAACTTTCACAATAGACTCAGGCACCAGCAATTACGTGGGAGTGTCGCACAGCAGCTCCGTCTGAGTCGACTGGTCTTGTCTCTCAAGTGACGTCTCGTGGTTCAAACTTGTGAGAGAGTTCACGCGCTAAACCTGTTCAGATGAGGATGAGTGCTGCTCAGATAAGGACCATAATGGTCATCAAAAAGTACCGGAGCACACAGATAATCTTTAGAAAGATATTTAATAGGGTGCAAAATAATCACTAACCTTTCAACACAAACGTGTCTTCTTCAGAGTGATGTTTGCACCCTATATCTTTCTAAAGATGATCCGGTACCTTCCTTTGTGATGTCTCATGGCGTGACATCATTGCTGCTGCTATTAGTCACCAGACTCAGCAGCCCGATCTCGTTTAAAATATGTAAATAAAGTACTAAGTGACGACAGGAAACATGGTACATAATGTACCTTATGTTGTTGCCGTGAGTAAGATATTTACGTATTGTCTCGTATTGTACTGTGTATACAATGTGTACGTATTACAAACAATGGGTTACATGTTCAAACTATGTAAACTTTTGACATTTTAGAACAGGGATTGAGCCTGCCAGGGATTGAACCCACGGCACTACGTTGGGAGGGGAGTGCTTAAATTATTTCTTGTGGTCGAATAGTACTTTATTTACATTTTATGACGAGATCGTGTTGCAGGGGAAGTGAATATCCACACTGGAGCGTGACAAAGGTTCAACTAAGTAACCTGACCTTCAGGGGCTCAAACCAGCTGCCATCGAAACAAAGCAAATATTCGACAACGCGGCAGTCGAACATCAGTAGCGTTTATCTACAGCTCGCTCCTTCAAAATGGGCCAGACCTTTTTTTATTCAATTGTTTTTTTTTTACCACGAAACGGACTCTTTCAAGTGCCGCAAGAAAGGGACGAGTTTCTGGGTTCTTATGCAAAAAAAACGACTGTCTCGAATGTCTCTGAAGTCCAAACAAATTGGTCGCATCAATCCTTTCGATTGACAGAAGGACTTCGAGTCTCACCCTTGCAGCTTGTCCATCACCTGCAGGACGTCCTCTAGTATGGAAGGACCCAGGTCCAGGTCCAACGCGAAACACTGGTCCTCCTCCGCCGGGGCCCGGGTCTGATTTGAAGCCCCGTCCGGTTCTGAAACCTCCTTCCTCGACCCTCCCTCCCCCTGTCCTGTCGCCTCCTTCTCGGGCGCCACCCTTCGGACCACCACCTCGTCGAGCAGGGGCAGGGAGTGGCACTTTTTGTGCATGGGAGCTCGGCCGACCGCCCTGGGCTTGTTGAGGGCCTGCGCCTCCATCTCCTCCGGGGTGAGGAGTCGCGGGGGCTTCGGCGGGGGCAGAGGGCTGCCGCGGGGGGTCCCTGAACCCCTGAACAGGTCCTGATGGCTGCGGGAACCGCATAGGACGAGGCTGCTGCTCCGCTGGAAGGCCGACAGGTCGCCGAAGGAATCGCCCCGGGCGTCCAGGCCTATGTGGGAGAGGTGGCGGAAGTCACCCAGGGGGAGGCTGATGTTGACCGTCAGGAGCTCTCTGCGCTTCTGCTTGCGGGGCCAGCGCAGCGTGGCTGACTTCGGGTACACGGTTGTCTTCAGAGGCATCTTACAGCCTGGGGTTGTGTGCTCTGGTGGTACCCGGGGCTTGCGTCTGTGTGATCTGGATCTAGGCCACTTAAAGGTGAGGGAGAGCCTGGCTGAATGTACACAGAGCTGAAAGGGAAAAGGACAAAGACACAGCCGTTAATTCACGTGTTTTGACGTTTTTTTTTATTCCACTGGTGTGATCCCACTTCACTCAATGTTCTCCACTCTTTTTTTTTTTTTTTAAACTTTGGCCATTCCGCTGGCTCTTTTTTGCGTTTATCGCATTTTTCTCTGGTCAAGAATGACCGACAGACAGAAACAGGTTGAATGGGGGTACAGATGGGGGGAAGACACTCTGAGAAAGGCACGGCTGCAGTCCGGGAATCGAACTCGCTAAACCCCAGATCCGTGACGAGCACGGTTGTCCCCGGCGCCGAAATAGCGCTCGAGGTACGCGGTGAGCTACTGGAGCTCCCAATGTTCTCCACTCTTGAGAGAAATGTCACACGGCACATATTTTATTATAATAACCATGACACCCGCGTGTGACGTGCAAAGGCGCTGTCGCAATCTCTTGTGTCTGTTGGTTTGACTCGCATATTTCTCATTCAATTTGGTACAATCTTGGTAGAGAGATTAGTCAGTCAAGGATTTATAACAGTCGTAAATGTGCCTACTATATTTTTGTGTTATTATTTAGTTGCAGTGCCATGTTTTGGTCACTAAGTGGCGCTCCTTGTTTGTACTTGATGGAGCAACAGGTTTAACTTGATTTTGAGCCAGTGACTCACTTCACTTCCTGTCTACCTGCCGTCCGGCACAACGTTAACTTGTTAGGATGTGGCTTGTGTTTTGTCTGTAAAATAATCTATATGTCGATCTATATTGTATATATACGTATGTATATTGAGAGAATATAGAGAGCCGTATGAGTGACCAGGCATCGTATGGTCATAAACCAACAGTTTCGAAATCACAACAGCGACAACATCTGAGTAGCTCTTTGCTAAGCTAAGCTATCCTGGTGTAATTCTTTAATGCTAACAAGTTAATGTCACACAGCCAGACACGTTACACACTGTTGACTTTTATTTTCAATGGTCAAAGATTGACGGTAACTTATACAGTCAAAGGAAAGTAACGAAGCACTTCAAGTAGTCTTACCACCATACTGTATGATAAGGTATTTGTACTTGAGCATTCTCTTTCTAGGGACATTTGTCCTACTTCACTCCATTGCATTTATCTGAGTCCAGCAGTACCTGTAGCTACTTCCAATAATGCGTTTTTATCACCATAACACATATGATACATTTATTTATGTGCCAACTTTGAGAGGGAATATTCAGACCCAACATAATTAAACTACTAAACACTTTAACATAACCTTCATATATTGGAAGATTGAACACGTCTAAGCATTGAAATACAACAACGACGAGTACTTATTTATGAGTACTTTTACTTCTATGTTTGAGTACAAAATCAAATACATTGATGCAGTGATAAGATAAAATGTGGGTAAACACAGTGATCTCTAAAGTGAAGTCATGTAAGAAAGGGCCCAACGTCCAGAGACTGCTGATACAAGATCGTGTAAGCCTTTCCGTTATCCCCCCGTGCACAGGAAGAAACCCGGTAACCATATACCTATCACAGCCATGAGTGGTTCTGTGTTTTCCTCTCACCCGACCTAGAACTTTAGAAAATCGAGAAATTGAGTATTGCAGTCCAGGTGAATATCCTTGGACTGCAAGAAGACAGCCACCTGTTGCTCCGTGGAGACAACACGCTCCTCCTCCGGTTGCCCCCCGTTGTTAGAGGCCGCAGCTCGTGGAGACAACACCCTCCTCCTCCGGTTGCCCCCCGTTGTTAGAGGCCGCAGCTCGTGGAGACAACACCCTCCTCCTCCGGTTGCCCCCCGTTGTTAGAGGCCGCAGCTCGTGGAGACAACACCCTCCTCCGGTTCCCCCCTGTATGTATATATTTTCTCCCCACCGTATGTATTCTTTTTTCTCCCACCCCCTCCTAATGTACAGTCTCCTCCCCACCATATGTATATACTCTGTCAGGATCTATGGGTAACAGTACTGTATATTTGCATATCGTATATGTCACAAATGTAACAATACTACCTGTATGTCATGTATGTCCCTATGCCATAAATGTCACGTATGTTGTGTATGTCATAAATGTCACTATGAATTGGAAATGGGGGACCCTGATGTAAACAAACGTCTTTCTCTGGTCTGCATCCCCTTGACAATTGTGTGTATAATTGAGCCGTACTGTATTGTACCCATTCTGCAATCTGTTAAATAAAGTTTTCATTCATTCATTCATTCATTCATTCATTCATTCAGAGGCCACAGCTTGTGCGTATGACCGGGGTTTGATGCGGAGCCCAGAGAGACGATCACATCATTGACTTGTGAATATTGTTCCATATCCGCAATTCTGTTCTCCACAGTACTGCGATTGTCTCGTCTCTCTCTGCGTTTTCCGTTCATATCAGGTTAATCTGCCCGAGCAGAGTAAATAAAAGAGGGTGTTTTCTGCTGCTCCTTTACAGCAGTAACCTCATCGATAGCCCTTTTCTCAGTTCGCTATAGTTCACCTTGGGAGCCATGTAGCCCCGCAGGTTCGCCTCATTTAAAGTAGCGGCTGAATGCAATGAGGTTGGAGAACAAGGTACAATCCGGAGCTCTGGCCAGAGGGGGCACTTGTCCACCACTATTATGAGCCGGAGTTATCGGGTCAAACCCTGCACCTGCGTTGCGCCTGCTGGTACCATGGGCACTCGGCGTCTTGTACTATGAGCACTCAGACTGAGTCTTGTACTATGGGCACTCAAGAGTCTGGTACCATGGGCACTCAATTAATATTCGGCTTTGTCATACAACTGTCGTCTGGTCCAGGGGTCAGGGGTTAAAGCTCGGCACATGTGGAATAACCCTGCTCTATCGAATAACCCTGTGTTTTTGCCTCATAGCTGTGTGCCCGCCCAGGACTGTGAAAATTGACTGATTAGGTGCCCCAGTCTCGACCCATGTGTTTCCTTTTGCAAGACTCTCATGGATTAGTACAGCTGACGCACACGCCTCACTGGGGTGTATGATCATTCTGTACGGGGCAGCAACGACTGACCTCTGTTGCTATATCAATACATTTTGAACATCTACCTGTGCTATCTAGAAATGGAAATAGTGTCGACACAGAAAAACAGGACTGGTCAACCCAGACAAAGGAAGACATTTTAGCCTAGTATGCTCATGCAGAATCATTAAGTACCTTCATCTATGTAGGGATGCAATTATGTGTAGCGATGGTAATTGTAAGGATGTGAAGCATAGGAGAGATCTCCGCTGCATGGATGATGATATAGTAAGCCCTACGACATAACGCCACGGCCTGTTTGGAATGAGTATCATCATGCCTTTAAATCATGGGCTATGGCAGGTTGACATAGTCAAGGGCCTGTACTCGAGCACAAGAAGCTCACTAATGCCAGATACAGACACGAATAGATCAGACAATATTGCTGAGTTATGGCGACAGCATTAAAGTGATTTGTATAAGGTGGACAACATTGAGAGTAATGACTCAATGATGAGATGGGGCATCCTGTGAGGGTGGCATTCCCGTCGCGGGCTGTTTTGTGTTCCTTCGGTCATGACATGCTTTATCAGGGGGGGGGGGGGGGGGGGGGGTTCTTGGATGGGGATGTGGTAGGGATTGATGTGGGGGACTGGCTGTTCCGAGGGGGTTCACATGCCTTCGAGCAACACTGTACTTATTGTACTTATTTTATGCCTATTCTTATGTCTGCACATTTATGTTGCACTACTTTTATTGTCTTTTATACCTATTCTTATGTCTGCAATTTATGCATTGTTTTTTATTCTGTCAATTGTGTGCTGATTTGATGCCTATGTTCATTTTATACTAATTGCTGTGGGGCACTCTGGACTGCGGCCCATGTGTGAAAAGTGCTATATAGATTATTAGATTAGTTATTAATATTTATTATTATTATTATATTGTAAAAAGGTATGCATTGAAATGTCTAAAGTCTTGACAACATTGAAAATGAGAGTGACCTCAATTGTCTTTTCGAGAATAAATAAAGGTTTGAAATTTCACATGAGGTCTTCAAGCTAAAAACAAGCTGTTTGATAACAAAGCAAGTGGTCTATGTTACTGCTGAACACCTTGCATGTGTCAGTCTGAGGAGAGATCCTCTCCTTGCCATTTGTTTCACTGACTTTATGATTCATGGCTTGTTACCAGACTCAATGTTGTCTGTTCCGTTGGCAGCCTAGATATCTAGAGGCCCATAGCTCTGGCCAGCATACCGTCAAAGGTTCTAGAAGGACTTGTGGTAGATAGATTCAATTCAAGAGTTATATACTGTTCCACAGATTGGTTTTAAAGCTATAAACATGGCACTGACCAGGGTATATATATACGACTTAAAGGACATTCTAAACAAACATGCGTTTTATTGACGCTTCCAAACAGCCTTTGATTGTGTTAATTATAGAAAGTTGTTTGTTGAATTGAGTCATCCCATTGACCTAAATGTATTGTAACGTATACTATAACCGATAGAGCATACAGACCTTCATCTGCACCTTTGTTTAAATGTATTTTTCTCATATCTTCATATTCACAGTTAATTTGTCTTTCTACTATTACCCTGCCCATACGTGTACTGTTACGTAGCGTAGGCACGGTACGGTATCACCCTGAGCCGGTGTAGTTTAGAAACAATTCCATTCGTGGTTGAGAGGGAATGCTTGGATTGCCATAAATGGTTGGCTGCTAATAAAAGGAACCTGTTCTTCAACAATCTACCTAATTAATCACACTGGTAGAAAGGACACATACAGTACTGTACTGTAGTGGCTACAACAAATATGTGAACCCTCAGCGAATGCAAAAATGTGATACTCAAGCACTCCCCTACCACCGCAGAGACCAACGAAAATGATGACTGAATATGGTCGTCAAACGAAGCCTTTTCCCCTGATGAAAACTAGACGAGACGTCACGTTAATGGAGATCATGTGACATTAACGTGACGAAATGATTCTTGCAATGTTGTTGACTAAAAACGATGACACAAAATGTAGTTGATGTTTATTCAACATCAACTTCAACGTCGCCACTGTTTACTTGCTACTTGCTAGCTAACAGGAACTCGTTTGCCGAAAAATAGATAAAGGTGACATGTAGTAGGAGGCATGTGGTAGTTCTACACCCTCCCCAGGCCGACAGTGGGGCGCAACGACCAGGAAGGGAATTGGCATAGTGACTAAATTGGGATGGGTGAAAAATACAGAAAAGCCCAAAAATAAATAGAATAATAAAAAAAAATATGATACACACATGACTTGTAGGTCTAACAGGATAATGTGATATGACAAAAAGTATAAAAACACAAAAAAAAGTATTATTTAAAGGTGAGGCATAGATAAAGATTTTATGTACAGTACATCCACAGAGCTTTTAGAAAGGTGCAGAATAAAAGGTATTGCTTCCCCCGAAAAAGAATATTGATCAATTAATTTATCATTTAAAAAAAATGTGCGGGTCCAAAATTAATGTTGTTGTTTACATGTTGTGTGCATGGATCCCCTCCCTACTTCCCATTTCCCCACGTGGAATGCACCTGATTGGAATGCCATGCTGGTGCTCTAGTGCGACATCTAGTGGCTGAATCCTTAACTATTATTAAATATTTAAAAAAAAAAACGATACAATATGTTTCCTCCTTACAGGACAAAATAAATAAACCTTTCCTTCAGGCATGTACTTTGACCCCTAGATGCACATTGACCTCTAGGTTCCCCCCTGTCTGCTGCTTTCTTCTTGATCTCATCAGGTATATGCGGCACGGTGGTGTAGTGGTTAACACTGTCGCCTCACAGCAAGAAGGTCCAGGGTTCAATTCCCGCTTGGGGACCAGGTTTCCATGATGCCAGGTACCCAGGTGGGGTATCTCCCAGGCCTTTCTGTGTGGAGTTTGCATGTTCTCCCCGTGCTCGCAAGGGTTTCCCCCTGATAAGATAAACCCAATGGAAAAACATGCACAACAACAGATTGCTAACGCTGTGGCGTCCTTGACGAAGACAGGCAGGAGCACTTGGATTGGTCCCCGGGCACGGCCCTCGCCGACGCCTGTCTGCTCCCGGCTGCCCTTGGGGGGAAGGACGACGGGATGGGTTAATCGCAGAGACGAATCGCATCGGCGATCCTACAAAGACAATGCATGCGTGTGTGTTCCGGTGTGTGTGTGCTAACCGCTAAACATTGAGGATAATTGCATGCCAATTAAAGACCTGCATTATTATTATTATTATTATTATTATTATTATTATTATTATTAGGTATATAATTATCTCCACCAGCCTCGGGGGGGTTATGCGATCAGTTGCGTCCGTCCGTCTGTCTGTCTGTCTGTCTCATAGGCCAGGGAAGTATTTTATTTCCATTGTCCATTGAAAGCAGTGGCGAATCCTTATGGAAGCCAACGGAAGCCATGCCTCCCTATAAATTCATATCAAATATGAAATAAAAAGAAAAGAAAAAATTAATATAGTTTACATTCTTTTTCATCTGTGCATCTGTGTTATATTTAAGCATTACATCACGCGCAGGAGTGGTTTGTGACCAATAAACCATGCCTAGGGGTGGTCGTTAGGCCCGAGGCGCAGCCGAGGGTCGTTAGACCCCCCTAGGCATGGTTTATTGGTCACAAATCACGACTACAAGTGGTGTAAAGCTTTTATACAACTGCCAGATTCATCCAACCTTATTTCTATACAATAAACACACATTAATCGAAGATTTATTGAAAAAACCATCCGCCAGAAAAAGTAGTTCCCACAACTACAAAAAAGACAAGTTGCCTCCATGTGGAAGCAGCTTGAAGTGCATCCAACCAAACTAACACATCCAACTGTGTATTATTGGAATGATTGAGAGAAGTTGCCTCATGTGGAAGCAGCTTGAAGTGCATCCAACCAACTAACACATCCAACTGTGTATTATTGGAATGATTGATTGAAAATTGTATTACCAGATGCAGAATGGGTACAATACAGTACGGCTCAATACACACAATTGTTAAGGGAATGCAGACCTACTTTCCATAGAACTTCATTCTTAGATGCTTCTATATAAAGTAGGTAAAACAAATTAAAACGTTTTCTTTGCCCTATAGGAAAAAAACGTTTTCTTCGCCCTATTTTTTTATTTATTTCTTTTAGCCTAAACTTAACCAGTTGGAAACCAGGGGTACAGTAATAAAATTAGCAATCAACCAATCAATCAATTCAATAGACCATGCTCACTTAAAACAGCGCTGCTTCTCTCTCAGTCTGACTCCCCCGCTGTTGCAGACAGGAGTGTGTGTGTGTGTGTGTGCGTGTGCGTGTGTGTGTGTGTGTGTGTGTGTGTCACAGTGTGTGTGTGTGTGTGTGTGTGCGTGCGTGTGTGTGTGTATGTGTGTGTGTGTGTGTGTGTGTGTGTATGTGTGTGTGTGTGTTTGTGGGTACGCCAGCGTCGGACAGTGTGAGAGAGAACGCTGCAGTCAGTAGAAAGTAGGAAGGAAGAAATTTAAATCAATCAATTAATCAATCAATCAATCCGCGATTTTTCTTTTGTTCTAGATTGACTCAAGACCCATCAATTACATCATCCAACATTGTTTAAAGGACTAACACATTCCCCTTGACAGAATCGCTTCATATTTAGTCGTTATGGTGCTTTCAACATAACCATTTGTTGTCCGCGATCTTGTTTTCTCCCGGAGTGAGCCGGGGAGTGATATGTGATTCGGTTGTGGGCGGGTCCTGAGCCCAGGACCGTGGATTGTTGCCAATAAAGACGTGTAAATGGCCAATCAGAATCGAGAAATTTGCATGCCGTTGTATAAATATATATATATATTTTTTAAATGTCTCCCTCTTCTCCTTCTCACTCCCTCTAACACACTGTCAGACTGTGCTCACTGCAGCTAGTATAGGAGAGAGGCAGTGGGTAGGTCTCTTTCTCCAGGCTTCCAGCATTATAGAGTCCAAATCCGATCCTAGCCAATCAGATTCGAGCTGACTGCCACACCCTAAAAATTTTAAACGGAGCTGGGAGGGCGGTTAGGTGGTCGAGCGGAGATTGCGTTCGTCACCAGCCCCGGAGCTGTGAGCTTGGTTCGCCTGTTCGTGGCACTCAGAAGTTCACGTTTCCACCTGACTACCTAACGTGACATCCCATTAGTAGTATAAAACTGTCTGGCGTCACTCAGTCTAGTAGTCTACTACAAACATGTCTGAACATCATCCCCTCGCGGAATTGATTGAAAATGTTATTAACAGAGCGGGCACGTTCGAATCCTCTATTAGTGTATCTAACATTTAGCACTTTAATAGCAACTTATTTTCGCCGGCGGGACATTTACTGAGGACCAGCAGAGCACACCACTGTGGATATTATGATTTAACAAATCTATCTGGCAAGAGGAGGACCACATTATTGACCAGGTAAGCACTGAGCAGCCTGACTGACTAACTAACGTTATCAGGCAAGCTTGTATACCCTTTCATGACTGCAATGCAAGCCAGGGGCTGGAATACGCAGTCACTTATTCCTCCGTAGTAGCCAGGTTAATGTGCACCATCAAGCACTGCTTAAAAGCTAGCGGTGGGTCCAAAATATATCGGATATAAATGTCAAAGGTACCCAGCGTTCCATTAGGGTTTCACACACAGATGCGGCGGGGTTTGAAAGCTCGGCGTTGCTAATAAACATTTTAAATAATTTTTATAAACGAGTAAAACTGAGGCTGAAATGGCTGCTTCCGCATTTTACAGTAGGAGCGCTCTGATGGCTGGGCGCGCCGCGCAACAGACACGTGAATGAATGAATGAATGAATGAATGAATGAATGAAAACTTTATTTAACAGATTGCAGAATGGGTACAATACAGTACGGCTCAATACACACAATTGTTAAGGGGATGCAGACCAGAGAAATACGTTTGTCTTGTCACGTTTGTCTAATAGACAGTCATATTCTCTCCCGGCCATATGTATATTTCTCTCCCACCCACCCACCCCCTCCTAATGTACAGTCCCCTCCCCATCATATGTATATACTCTGTCAGGATCTATGGGTAACAGTACTGTATATTTGATGTCATGATGTCTTGTATGTCATAAATGTCACTATGAATTGAAAATGGGGGACCCTGATGTAAACAAGACAAACGTCTTTCTCTGGTCTGCATCCCCTTATACAATTGTGTGTATTGAGCCGTACTGTATTGTACCCATTCTGCAATCTGTTAAGAAAGTTTGACTGGCCGCCGAGCCATACTGTAGTGTACATGGTGACTGCTTGACTTAAAAAAAATAAAAATAAAAAAAATTAATAAAAATATTTAATAATTTTTTTTGAATCATTTTTTTGGCTTCCCCTGTTATTTTACCCACGCGACGCCACTGATTGAAAGACATATTCAGTATGAAATTACATCTTTTGAAAGCAAGAGGGTGATATTACACAGGTTCACTGGTAATCAGCTCTGGCCCCTGTTTATAACTGATATCTAGATGCATTAAAAACATTTATAAATGAATGTCCATCATTGTCCGTTGAAATAAGCCCCGTTCATATCTCATGAACCGTTTGTTGTAGCCTAGCTTAGCACAAATGAATGGAAGCGGATATAGACTAGCTTCCATTAATTTGTGCTAAGCTAGGCTAGCTTGCAGCCGGCTAGCTCTCTACTGAACACACAGAGATGAAATTGATATATATCATCTAGTCTTGCCATGTCTTCTTGTCTTCTCACATTGATTGAGGGAGCTCTTGATTCAAGCATATACCAACTAAACCTGAGATCTTATTACTGTACATTTGTGTTAAAAAAAGAAAAAAAAAAGAAAAAAAACGAACCTTACTGTCATGCACTTGTCCTAATATACTAACCTACACTGTAGCACTCAACACTTTGATGAACATTGTTTCTCAGCTGATAAGAGTTGTGCCCTTCCCGATGACTTGTCGTACAGAACTTGTAAGTCGCTTTGGATAAAGGCGTCAGCTAAATGTAAATGAAGGTTATAAAGTGTTTATTTTTCCATCTACAAACAAGAAATAATCAAACTCTTCAAGAATGTATAGTGCATACAGCTCAAGGAAATGACAGATGGGGTCGATAAAGGGACACTCCAACACTTTTGTCACTTGTTATCTTCCATCTCCCCCAGAGATAGACTGGGAAGATGGGAGAGATTCGGGGTGGCACGCTAGCACAAGAACTGGAAGCAGGTCACAGCGGCTAGCCTAGCTCAGTCCAAAGTGAAGAAATACACCTTCCAACGATTCTCAAACTGTCTCATTGACACGTTTTATCTTGCCCTCCCTGCACATGACTCTAGCAGTGGTTGCATCAACCATAGTTTCACTCTAGTTTCAGTCGTTTCACGATACTGAATCACTTCAGCTCTGAGATGAAGTAGCAGCCTGGGCTTGTTCTAACCCGCTGCGCCACATTTCTGTCCAATTGAGGCTTGGAGATAAGCGAGGGGCCGCGGGGGTCCTGTGGAATATGTTCCCCATCAAGGTACAACACCTTGGGAATTATGAGGGGAAAGTACTTGAATACTTCAAATGGCACCCCGTATGGGACCTCGCCTGGAACCAGAATGTGATGCTATCTTCGTTTGTGTAGACGAAGCCAGAGAGCACCCGGGGGCACAAGCTTGTAAATAATTCTTAAGGAATTTGGCCTCTCTTTTTTTTTTTTTTTTTTTCAGGCAAGACTGACATAGTTAAGGAAGGATCATTTGAAAGTAAAATATTTTACATTTGATAAATGGTAAATGGCTGCATTTATACATTTGCAGGGAAATTATTTGGGGGGATGGCAATTTTCCTTGCATTCTTCAAAATAAAATAACCTTTTCGATATATACAGTATATACCAATGGAGTTATTATGATAGTTCTGATACTTCAGTCAAAGGGACATATTTAAGTGTTTTGTGTTATGTTTAAGTGATTTAAACCAAGAGGGGCTATTTTAGGTCACTGTTTTTGACGGTATCACAGATTATACCTTTAATGTTTTTTCTTTACTGCGAATGACCCGAGTGAAACCCAAAGAGTTCTATTATAGTGAAACTAAATTGGGTGAAAGTTATGAGACAAGATATTCCTTTATTGATCCCCTTGGGGAAATCCAGGATAGTATCCAATAGTTCAATCGCCTTGGAGTCGGTTTCCCCCGGAAATGTGTAAAAGGATGTTGTTTGTGTAGCGTATTCGTCACGTCTGTCTGTCACTGCCGACAAGTACAGTAAGTAACCACATTGGCACGCAGGTCGTAGGCAGAAGACTGATGAAATGATGTGGATGCTGCATGTCCTTTTAACTCTGGCAGCACAGACTGGATATCTGATAGTTGACCCAACAGCATTCCTTTCTTATTCGGTAAGGTGTAGAGGTGAGGGACCGTGTTACACATGGAGATAATGCCTGCAGGAGACTGAGGTAGCCAGCATCATCATACTGAACGACATGGAGATAATTCCTGCAGCATACTGAGGTAGCCAGCATCATCATACTGTACCACATGGAGATAATGCCTGCAGGAGACTGAGGTAGCCAGCATCATCACACTGTACCACATGGAGATAATGCCTGCAGGAGACTGAGGTAGCCAGCATCATCATACTGAACGACAACAGTATTTTGTTGTTAGGTACAACTTTTGTTGTTGTTATTTTTTCCAAAATATATAGCTTACAGGGGAACACCAGAGATGTAGAGATGCACCTTAGGAAGTAACAGATTAGGCAGATCTTGGTCCCTGTCATCGGTGTCGTCAGATGATGACATTTGAAAAACCAAACAGGTGAATTCCTGGTGGATTACTAGGTGATATGTTCAATTTAAAGGGTTGCATAATCAAATTGGAATGTTTTCTGTATTGCTTCATATGCTGTGGATTTTAGAGGCAAAGTACAGTAATCCAAAGGACAGTAATCAGATTACAACAATACGCAGCTGGTGAGACAATGGATTACTTATTACAATCTTTAGCAGATAATCAATAACAGATTGTAATCTAAAAGCAAACATGCAATGCCATCCATGGGAATGTTTAAACATGTTTATCACTTGTGTTTGGATTATAAATATGCATATTAGTAGAATTTCATAAGGTCTCCATTGGGACATACTGTATATTGTAAGTAAGTGTTTATTCTGGCAGAAATAGCTTATAATTGTGGTGGTCTGCTAAGGGTGTTAAATTTACTTTCCATTTAATTTGTTTTACCATCTGGAAATCACGCCACTAAAATGGAGAGTATTACTTATATTATATATTATTATTACGGTCTTTCCTATTTATATATATATATTTTTTTATTTTTTCTCTTTTTGTTTTCTTTTAATTTGACTTCATTTCTTTTGCGTAGCCTTGTCTGCCTCATCTGTACTTATGTTTAAAGGGGAACTATCTTATAAATGGCCTTTTTGAGTGTTTAGCATTGTTTCCTAGCTATGTGAACTTATATTAATATGATCTATGTCTCAAAATTCTCATATTGGCGCATTCTTCCAATTATCCTCTCACAATATTCACCCTCACTGAACTGAGTAGTTTGAAAATGTGCCTATATGTGATGTCATATAGTCACTGCTGCATGTTAATGTTCAGGTGAACACGACGGTGCACAGTGGTTTAGGAGCCCAGGCTCAAAACAGCTCGAGATCTTGAGGTAGAAAAATGCTGTTTTTGAGGACTTGATTAGAAATACAAAACAATGAATAAAAAAAATATATATATATTACAGAGGTGTTCCATAGACTCACAGGAATTGTGTAAAAGTGCCCAAATAGTGAAAGAAATAGTAAAATAGTTCCCCTTTAATTATTTAAAATTCTTTATTTTTATTTTTTATTTTATTTCTTATTTTTACATGTTTGTCGTCGCCCTCACTGGGTGGGATGGGGTGGGATTAGGGGATAGGAATGGGGAAGGAAATGGAAGTTGTATAATTTGGATAACTGAAATGTATAAATATGTACTAATTCTTCCAATAAAAAAAGATAAACCTGAAATAGCTTATAATGTGAAAATAGCAAAGAAGTTTTAATAAGAACCCAATACAAGCCTATAATGCCTCTTATAGACCTTATAGACTACTATACATGGTTCTAAGCCACAACCATATTAGTCAGGTTAACAACAACCAGCAACTTGTTCCTGTTTGCGGACGACTCAGCCCTGCTGGTCTCTGACAAGAACAAGTTACAGGTTGAAAAAACCCTCAGCTCGGAACTAGGCAGAATCTGCATATGGCTCGCTGATAACAAACTATCATTACACATGGGCAAAACAGAGTCCATTCTCTTCGGTTCAAATAACAAACTCAGCAAGACCGACGGCTTCTCAGTTACAGTGGGTGACAATATTGTCACAAGGAAAGATAAAATTACCTACCTGGGTTCCATCCTAGAGGCTAATCTCTCCTGTGACAAAATGGCATCCAATGTAATAAAAAAAGTCAACCAACGAACTCGATTCTTGTACCGGATCTCCTCTCTGGTAAACAAGAATACCCTGAAGACTCTGGCAGGAGCACTCATTCAGGGGTACTACGACTATGCTTGCACCTCATGGTACCAAAGCACCTCAAAGGCGCTAAAAACAAAATTACAAACATCTCAAAACAAACTGGTCAGACTACTGCTTGACCTTACTCCTAGAACCCACATCACCCCTGCCCACTTTGACAACCTAGGATGGCTTAGAGTAGATGACAGAGTACAGCAACTTGCAATGGGCCTGGTCTACAAGATACACTACACGACCAAGGTACCCATGTACATGGCAAAATACTTCCCAAAGGTCAGTGAATACCACGATCACAACACCAGAGGGAGCTCCACAAATCATGTTAAACCCAGATTCGGCTCAAATAAGGGACTAAACACGTTTCGCAATTATGCCACATCAATGTGGAACGCCCTACCCAAAGCGGTAAAGGAATGTGGATCACTACCCACTTTCAAAACCTCTCTCAAGAGACACCTACGGGAGACTGCAATTCAACACTGGCCCCTGTAAATATCCTAACCCAACCCCCTCCAATGTACAAAATTTTGTTTGTTTGTACAGAGTCTCCCCCCCCTCAATGTACAGTTTTGCTTGTTTATACAGTGTGCCCCCCCCCCCCCCCCCCAACCACCTCCAATGTAAATTACCCAGTATGGTTGTCAATATCCCAGTGTACCCAACCCCCCCCACCCAACCTCCTCCAATGTACAGTTTCTACGTCAAATGTATATACTCCCTTTTCTTGACTCCTTCTGTATCACAAACAGTACTGTATTTGCAAATCTGGTATGTCATAAATGTATAAATGTAGCAGTACTGACTATCTGTATGTCATGTATGTCATATATGTCCTGATGAATTGAAAATGGGGGACCCTGGTGGAAACAAGACGAAAGTCTTTCTCTGGTCTGCATCCCCTTAACAATTGTGTGTATTGAGCTGTACTGTATTGTACCCATTCTGCAATCTGTTAATAAAGTTTTCAATCAATCAATCAATCACAGGCACAACATTCCATTCGGAATGTGCAACTGATATCTGACCCCAAAGGGCACGACCTCTCCCGTCTTTAACAAACAAATTCGCCTTGCTCCAACTGACAATTGCCAAAAACAGACGATGGCATCTGGAAAAAACACAACTCATCTCAAGACCTGAAATGAACTTATATGGATCTTGTTTTGGAAGGATTCAATTGTGTCGTGTGAGGGTCCACCCCATGATACATCCTATATATATACTGTGCTTTTAAAATGTGAAGGCTTACCTTTACCGTGTCAGTCTTTCGGTGGTCAGGAAACAGCAGGATATATATCCACCTGTGTGTGTCGACTGGATCAAAGTGTTCTGCTCTTCTCCTGAATCCTCCGGGGCCATGTGGTGTTTCTCTGCGCAGCACTGAGGTATGTTCTCTAGCACGTACTCTCACTCTCACACACACACACACACACACACACACACACACACACACACACATACACACACGCGCACACACACACACACACACACACACACACACACACACACACACACACACACACACACACACACACACTTCAGCTCACCTGCGTCTCTGGAGGGAGTGTTTGCTCAGACTGATAAACCTCTCGCTCCTCCCCCTCGCTCGTCCACCTGGTGTGTATGTGTGTGTGTGTGTATGTGTCCTTTCAAGGTCTCTTGTCCCTGTGTCTTATACACTGTATTTCCACGGTACCCCATTGTTCTTTCGGCAACACTAGCAAGTCATCTTCCTGTGCGTGTAACACAGCGAGATATTGAACTCATATCTCCCCCGTGAGAGCTGAAACTTCTACAGATTATGCCAAAGGCATAACCCCCGCTCCCCTCCCCCCTCCCCAGACAGGGGAGATAGGCTTACTGGGCTTCAGGCTAATCTGCTACGTACACAGACAAAGATCCTGAATATAAGGAAGATAACACGTTCCAACCCGGGCCAACGGAACGGGACTTCTACACCCTGGCGCTGTCGTTAACACTGTGAGAGATCACTGGACACGTATCGGAACAAAGCGGTTTTGCTCCGGCCTCCGGATCTGTAACTCTGAAGAGCGTCCACTCAGTGTCAGAATGTTTACCTTCCACTTGTCAGAAAAGGTTCAATATTTAGCTTTGAGTTCTATGGGGAAATGTGCTTCATATCAAAACCCTGATGTCTCTCATTGGGGTGAATGGAGCTGGCGCCTCTCTACTCCTCTACGGTGGTGGTCGTGGGAGAGGAGGGGGGGCAGCAAGCCCTTGCCTTGTATAGCCAACATGATACAAAACAGGGCATTTTCTCGTTTTACCAGTCTGTAGTAGCCAGCGTCCTCTTTTTTGCCGTTGTATGGTGGGGGGGCTACATCAACTTAAGGGATGTGAATCACTACCCACTTTCAAAACCACGCTCAAAGAACACCTACGGGAGACTGCAATTTGAAACTGGCCCCTGTAGATGTCCTAACCCAACCCCCTCCAATGTACAGTAAATCACCTAACCCAAGAATACATGAGACCCTCCTCTTGGAACCAAGTATGGTTTCGTCGATATTCCAATGTACAGTTTTGCTTGTACAGTTGTACAGTTTCCCCCCCCGCCTACCCAACCCCCCCCCCACCCACCTAACCACCTCCAATGTACAGTTCCCCCCCACCCCACCTACCCAACCTCCTCCAATGTACAGTTTCTACGTCAAATTTATATACTCTCTTTTTTAAACCCTTTTTGTATCACAAACAGTACTGTATTTGCAAATCTGGTATGTCATAAATGTATAGATGTAGCAGTACTGTCTATCTGTATGTCGTGTATGTCATATATGTTATGATGAATTGAAAATGGGGGACCCTGATGTAAACAAGACGAAAGTCTTTCTCTGGTCTGCATCCCCTTAACAATTGTATGTATTGAGCTGTACTGTACAACTGTACCCATTCTGCAATCTGTTAATTAAGTTTTCAATCAATCAAGGGACACCAACAAACTGAACAAGCTGGTGAGGAAGGCTAGCTCCGTGGTGGGAGTCGAGCTGGTCAGACTAGAGGTGATGGCAGAGAGGGGGATGAGAAGGAAGCTGGCTGCTATCCTGGAGAACCCCTCCCACCCCCTCTATGAGGAGCACGTTCAGCCACAGACTCATACCCCATGACCGCCTCGGCCAGTCCTTCGTGACAATGGCCATCAGCCAGAGAACTAACGGCAGCAGAACTCGAGAACTACTAGGAATGTCTGATCACTAAGTGTATCTGACTCTTAACCACCAAAACCGGCAAGGACTACAATGTAAGACGTATATCATGCCAGTTATGGTAACTTGTGTATACTGCACCTTGTGTATACTGTTTACCTTTACTCTTACTCATAGTATATATTCAGATTCAAATATATTCAGATTCAATTATTTATTGCCTATATTCGTATTATAACGTATTATATAACCAATAAGACAGACCCCCATCTGCACCTTTGTTTACACTGTTTATTTTTCTCATATTTTTATATTCAGAGTTCATTATATTGTTTACACTGTTTATTTTTCTCATAATTATATATTCAGATCTAATTGCATTGCCTATATTTATGTCTTTATACTATTACCATGCCCATACCTGTACCTCCCCCTCCTCCATGCTGCTATGTTGCCAGCCAGAATTTCCCCAGAGGGGATGTGGTAATATTGCCTTGAAATTTCATAATTAATATGTGTGAATAAATTGGAGAACCATAAATATAAAGCCAGATGTACCTTTCAATAGCAGAGTGGACTCAGTGGTTAAACAGTCTCAACTGTCAGTTGAGACAGCTGCATCAGATAACAGCTGCAACAGTTATTTCAACCCCCACTCAAGCAATGACTAAATTAGAGAACAAACGACACCTTCTCGAACTGACTATATGTAAATGCTGATCAGAGAAAGCTGGGTTGACCACAGGGCAGACCAGTTTAGACTTGTTGAAGCATGGACACTAACTCACAAACAAAGTAATCGATTAATCAACTGTTTAGTATCAAAAGGTCTCATATGATGTCTGGTATCAGTCTTAGAAAGCACTGACTGTACTTGGATGATATTAGACATCTATAGCCATACCAAAGGGTTAAAGCGATCATGTCACACCCCCCCTCGTGAGACAAGCCAGGTCCCTTCATCTCAGCAAAAGATCACACGGACGTGGGCCACCGATGGGCCCCTTCTGTCCCATCACGTCCCCACAACCCCAAGGGGGGGGGCTGCCAGCGCCCACAAGGACACCCCCCACAAGCAGACGCTGGATTGGACCAGCCATATGTATTATTGGCTAGAAATGATAGGATATAAGGCCCTACATAGGATTATTCAGGAGCTCTCGGACCCAACCAGGGGTCTGGGGGCTCCCCCACCGCTAAACCACCCAGAAACAACTGTGAGCTGATTGCATTTTACGTGAGTAAAATCATGGGAAACACCAAATGGTTGTTTATAGATTAGAGTAATGTTGTACAGATCCCTGATCTGTAAACCAGATTTACTCATGTATAATGTGTACAGTAAACCATGTATGTTCAAATTATGTTAACCAAGTGACTGTTTGATGTGCAGTATTTAAGTTTGAGATGCAAACCTGATTGTGATATTTCTGTACAACAGACAGCTATTAATATTCTCTGATCATCTGTTGTATGTAGAAGTCAACCTTCTATTCACCTTGGACTCCTGGCTCTGATCAAATAAATCAGCTGAGTTGAACTACAATTCTGGTTTGTCTGGCGTACACGTTTTATTCTTCATCTGCATTAAGCCAGATGTGGAGACCAACCATTCTATCAAGTATGAATCTTTCCTCCTCCTTCCAGATAATCAATCTCATTGTAATTGTGCTACAATAACCTCAAATTATTGTAGGAAGTCTGTGGGATTTTACTACAGAAATGGTGCCGTGTTGCCCTACCCTTCGTGTCTCCCCCTGGAAAGGTGCGGTAGGGTCTTGTTATATGTATCATATCTGGATCTTGCTGTGTGTTGGGGACACGGGGCGAAGAGCTGGGGTGTTGCTGCGTTTGAAGTGATTAACGATGGGCTTGTTGTCTGAATGGATGAGGGAGAGGAGAAGGATGGAGGTTGGTTGTGTACGCCACTGTTTGGGGCCCGCGGTGAATATGGCGTCTGCATGCAGGGTTGGGGGTTGCGGTGGGAACAACTGGAGCGGTAAATGCAATATTATTAACAATAGAATAACAACAACAACAATATCTTAGCTTGTGTGTCCGGAGGTATGACGATCGCGCTTGTTGTGCAGTGAACATGCAAACGTAGGCTTTTTGTGTTTGTGTGTTCATTCAGACACAGGAGGCCGGTCTCGGCCCAGCGGGCCACGGGGGTTAGTTAACTCGTATGGAATGTACGTTGTGAACTATACGGGGGAGTTGCACCAAGAAGGGTGGTGGCGCACAGACTATCTGGTCATGTTGTGGAAGATAGCGTCGCATGACGGCAGGTAAAAGGCTTTTCTTGCTAGGAAGCACGGTTATTCTGTTGTATACGACAGGGGCGCGTTCTGAGTATATAATTGCCCTAAAGTTATTCTCAGGAAGAGGGCGCAGGTAAGACGAGGAGATTTGACTGTTCTGAAATGGAAGGGGAGCTGGGTCCAAGGTGCATTGTGTCCCTGCTTGTAGTCACAGATAGCGGGACGGGGACCGTGAGTGACGGGTCAGTATGGGCATAATTGCGTCGGGCTAAGGGTTCTGTTACTATTTCAGAACATACGAGTCAAGTATGGTGAAAGGTTGTTAGACCCTGGCATGATCAGCGCAGGGGTCTGTGCGATTGCAGGATTAAAACGTAGTAGTTAATGGAAATGTAGGGTGCCGGCTGTTTCAGGGTGCGTAGTATGTTCTATGGTAGGATTATAGCACAAATTAAATGTAGATGTATTTGCCGTCCTTAGGCATAGTATCCTTTTTAAGCTTGAGCGAAACCGGCCTGTTGATTAATTACGTTCGCTGTGATACAAAAACGATTCGGTCGAACTGACTGATAAGTACTTAATGGTTTTGTTATGATATTTTAATGACCAACGGACATATTATGTTTGAGGCGAGTCCCTGCTGTTGGTTGGGGCTAGCTGGCTAGCTCTGTGGAAAAGTCCGCTGTGAAGCTGGGGACGTTACGATGGCGTTATGAGAGAATTGATTAAACACTGTGGCGGCGATTACAAGTAAGAGGCGGTTGAGACGCAGGGTGGCAAAATTGTGGCCGTTTTGAGGGTTATTATTAATGCGGTAACGTGGTAAATGATATTGAGGATTCGCTGCTTGGTGACGTCATGGTGTTGTGGAGAGTATGTAACGTTCGCGGTGCTATGGAGTGAGGCGGAGAAGGTAGGAGAAAGGGTTCGTGTTGAACTATGTGTGCGGCGTTGGTTGGTGTGAATGTTTTAAAAATTATTTTCTGTTAGAATGGTTGGCTATTTTAGGCTTGTGTGAATTGTTTATGCTTTGGATGGTACTGAGCGAATTGCGTGGATGAACGGATCTTGAAAGGCACGGTTCCCGTGAGGGCCTTGAACGTCGCATTAGAGCTGGCTAAAGCTAGTTAGCTTGCATGCCGTTGTTTTGTGGCGTTTGGGGGGCGGCATATGTTACGTTTCGAGTTTTGAGAAAGATGTTGGGGAAGGGGTAAAGAAACGTGATAAATGTCGTGGCAGATTATGAGTATCGGGGCATGTTATTATGTTGTCGTGGCAGACCTTGGTTGTCATAGCAACGTTAACAGCCGCTTCGGTTGCCACTGCGCATGCGCGGTACAACGTGGATGGGGTCTCGTGCATTCGGAATAGTTCGCTCAGGGGATAGAAACGGGTAAGAGGGTATTCTGCATTATGTAATATGGCGGTGTTTGTATATTGTGCATTGTATTTTTGTGTAAGCAGGGGAAGCGGTAACATGTATAGGGATTGATTAGAGATATGTACAGCTCAATACACACAATTGTTGAGGGGATGCAGACCAGAGGAAGACTTTTGTCTTGTTTACATCAGGGTCCCCCAGTTTCAATTCATCAGATAGTCAGTCAGTACTGCTGCAACTACATACCAGATTTGCAAATTCAGTCACCCGTGTTGAAATACATCATAACTTTTATTGCATACATGATATAAACGGTAGTTTGAGAGTAGTTATAGGCTGAATTTGGAAAATGGCTCTACACTAGAGTTACACAATGCTTGCAGTAAAATCAATTTATCACATGTGTATGAAGAAAGGAGCATTTAGGACTAACCACTACAGAAGTTATGCTGAGATGGAGGATGCCTACATGTATGATAATTAGAGTTGATGGACATTTCCAGTTTTTTAAATTTGTGTAACATGTACAATTGTATGCTTGGAATAATGATGCTTTGTTTTATGTAGCTTGTATTAAGATGCTTGTATGGAATGCATTGATGTTGAAATGTCAGAGGTTGATACTTGTTATAGCTTTAATAACACTGGAGATTTAAATAGGATAATGTTTATATTATTTACTAAATGTTTTTGTAGTGGAATTTGATACAAGCCCGGTTGTGAAGCAGGATAATTTACTGATGCTTGTTTTAGATTGTTAAATCTTTAATACACTGTTGATATGGTTAGGACATGTGTTTATGCTTGTTTTAGATTGTTGAAGTCTTTGATATAGTGTTAAAGTGTTGACACAAGCCTTCGACTTGTAGGATAATTTATTGATGGAGGCTTGCTGAAGATGACAAATTTTGACATGAGTGTTTTATTAATCCTTAATAATTTTATACGCTGGGGAGGGGGTTGGCCTTCTCCATGGGAATGTGTGATTAATTCAAAAACCTGGGGGCGCTTGCCTCTGGGAAGATGAGAAGTGTGATTAACCGTTTAATGATTTACAGATGAAGGTTATATTACCCAGGGGGGTAGGAATCCTTTTGAGGCGGGCCAATAGGCCCAGAAGGGGGGTCAGGATGTACAGCTGTTGTTTACAATGGCTGTTTGTTCTTTTATGACAGGATGACGTGAGATTAGATGCAACAGGAGAGAGAGGTCAGAGGTTAGGGAGGGGATTAGGCACCCCGAACCTCTAGCCTCTAACAGGCGGCAGTGGGCTCGCAAGAGTCTGGGCGCACGTTAAACACAAACCTATAGTGCTGGGGAGAAACTGAAGGCCCTCGTGCGTAACGAGGTATGAAATAACATACCACTGTGGCACCGCCTAGTCGGCCCAGGAAACGTCGCACATAAGTTGGTGTGGGCACTGGGTGGTACGTGGGCGACAGTCCACACCTAGGAGCAGGGCGGTGCACCGTAGGGGGCACAGCTCCTGCCATGAACAGGCAAGGCTGGCGAAAACGGTCAATATTTCCATGCCCAGAGCAAGCGGGGTGGGGACAAGACCGTCGGTTTCTAAACTGAGTGGCTGATAGGTACTACGGACAGTCAGCCGCTTGGGGTCCTGACTTGATGACGGACTATGAGGTCGCTATCGACTGGGTCGCCAGTCGGTTGGGAGAGCGTTATGGCAGAGACCATAAATGCACCTGGCTCAATGTACAGTCAGGCCACAGTAACCTTACTAGCCGATACAGGGTTAGTAGGCGAGTTGTGCTTCTGTGATCAGTGTTTTTGAAAAGAAAATGCTGGGAAGCAGAGGGATGAGGGGTGTCAATTCAGAGGAATCTGGATTGTCTCTCCTAAGATTGGAAAGGGACCCAGCCTTAAACTGCACCTGAAAGTAAAATAAGGGGGCTTCTTCCGTTCATGAGAGGAGACCTTACCGCCGGAAGTGGAGACCTGCATCTCTGTTGGGGGAGAGGGGCCGGCGTCGGACAAGGCAGTCCTAAGAAAGGAGCTGGTTGTACCGTCGTAGCGGACTGCCTAAACCTTACGGGGAGAGGTGCATCTAAGTAGGGGAAGGAGTGCATCCGAACGGGAGGAGGGTACTCTTAACTGGAAGGAGGTTAAAAGGGTCAAAGCGGAAGATGCAGGAGACAGTTGTAGAGTGAGAGAACAGTTGGCAGTTATTTTTATGACAGGGGAAATGTTGAGACAGGAAGCGAGCTAATACAGGACACAGCTGGGTTAAGTGAGTGAGACAATCAAGAAAGTGGCATTCATTTGGGGTTATGACTTATGAAAGTTAACTGGTTGATAAGGGAATAATTTGAAACTGTCTGTGCACTGGACGGCAGGGATGGTTCTAAATTTAAGATGGGTCCAGTCCATCTTTGAAGTGAGGGTAGGAGTGTAGAAATTAAGTGTGAATTGTATTAGCCAGGGATGAGTGTAGCCAGATGAGAGAGTAGAAGAGATGAGCGCAGGGGAACTAACCCATTGTCGGTCTGTGGTTGATTAACGAGTGTATGAGAGAGATATATGTTTATAATATGAATGTTTTTATTTAAATTTAATTTTTGTATGTATGTGTGAGTTTGAGATGTCCTTTAGTGAATGATTGAGCGGGGGATGGGGGCAAGGAGGCTTTGTCTACCCATTCACACACAGGCACACACACGCCCACCCATTCACATTCACACACACACACACACACACACACACACAGACACGCACACACACACACACACACGCACACACACAGACACACACACACACACACAGACACACACAGACACACATTCACACAATTTGGTCACACATGCATGCACACACGCAACTTAGCTTTCACTTAAGGTGAGACTAGTCTTAAAAATAACAAAATGTGTTTAGGTAAGGAGTGTATCGAACCACTTGGGTTATACCATTATCATTTGTTTCATATCATTTGTTTTACTGCATTTGATTTGATTTCTGTTGAATGTTTTGTAGGGATGAGGTATTGAATTTAAATTTTTGGATTTCTTTTCTATTTTTATCTATGATTGTGTGGCCTGAATGGGTGTGAATGGAGCCTGTAGAGGGTGACTGTGCTGGCTTGAAAGGTTTTAAATTTCTTTTCTTTTCTTTTTTAATAACCATTGAGGTGGTCTACATGTGACATCTGTTGGAATGTTTTTTTTGATTATTTGCGTTTTGTTTGTTGTTTCTCTATGATCTGGGGAGAGGACGGTTGGAGCGTGAGATACATTGGATCAGATCAATGGCAGTTAAGTGGTCCCATTACGTTTTGCATAATGATTAACCATTTGGCGTCTCTTGAGAAATATTTGACATATTGTATAAGGAAAATTTGTTCTGTGTTTTTGTTCCCTTGCAGTTCAGTCGGAGAGGGAGGATGGACCATCACGAGTGGGGGGATCATGGGGAAAATGTGTAGGAATACATTTCATTAGATTATGACACGATGGTGTGACCCGTTCAGTCAGTTCCTGTGGGAGATTGTTGGATTATGAAGAGAGGTCGCTTGGGACTCTACCCCTCCCTCAATATAGCCCCAAATACAAAGGCCGGAGGTTGAGACATACCTCCAGACTGACGGAGTCGTTCGTCTGTAGATCCATGGAAATACAGTCATGGGACAGAATATGACGAGGTCCAGGCTAAAAACAGTGGCTTCAGCTGTGGCTGGCCGACATGGGGTGGAGGGGGCGAAAACGGTCGGAGACTGTGCAACCAAAGCGTTGAACAAGGGCCTCTGTGTGATTGATTGGTGTGTTGGACGGGAAGTGACTGAACGGTAACAACTGGTATAGATTATGACACAACGCAAGAGTACTAAACTAAACACATACACATAGGTAGAGTAAAAAGTAAGGTGTAGGTTATGGCCGGTATGGTGAAATTTTTTTTCCCTTGCGTGATGCTCCTCCCTCCCTGTCCGTCTGTGCGCGGAGGTGGTAAGGTTTATGTCCATAGGGATGTTCATAAAAGGGGGGAGAGGTGAGAAGACCAACTGAGTTGATTGTGCAAAATGTGATTGGGCTGACTTGGAAAAGGAATTAACAGGAGAGGAGAAGCAAAATGTATGAAAGAATGAAGAATAATCTCTGTCTCCACAGATCATGTCAACGGATACCATAATTTTAAAAAATTGTGTTTTACTTTAATGTGTAATGTTTAGATTACATTGTTTTAATTGTTTTCAACAAATAAGCCTCTGGCTGTGAGCCCAGAGGAACAAAGCCTGATGATAGTAGGTGGTAAACACTGTTTCATTAAAGGCAGAATAGTTTAATTGGGGATCTGGATGAAGGGGTCACCAGGATTCCCCGGGAGGGGGCCATAGTCAGGGGAATGTGGGGGAGAAAAGAAGAAGACAAGAAGAAACTAATTGATGATATGTACCAAAGAATAATGAAAAAGAAAAAAATATGAGAAAAAAGAAAAATTGAGAAATTTGAAGAAAAAATGATTTTTATTATTATATTGTATGGTTAGTATGTATAGAAAATCAAGTCAATATACAGTATGTGACAATGAGAATTGTCAAAGTGGGGAAATGTGGTAATATTGCCTTGAAATTTCATAATTAATATGTGTGAATAAATTGGAGAACCATAAATATAAAGCCAGATGTACCTTTCAATAGCAGAGTGGACTCAGTGGTTAAACAGTCTCAACTGTCAGTTGAGACAGCTGCATCAGATAACAGCTGCAACAGTTATTTCAACCCCCACTCAAGCAATGACTAAATTAGAGAACAAACGACACCTTCTCGAACTGACTATATGTAAATGCTGATCAGAGAAAGCTGGGTTGACCACAGGGCAGACCAGTTTAGACTTGTTGAAGCATGGACACTAACTCACAAACAAAGTAATCGATTAATCAACTGTTTAGTATCAAAAGGTCTCATATGATGTCTGGTATCAGTCTTAGAAAGCACTGACTGTACTTGGATGATATTAGACATCTATAGCCATACCAAAGGGTTAAAGCGATCATGTCACACCCCCCCTCGTGAGACAAGCCAGGTCCCTTCATCTCAGCAAAAGATCACACGGACGTGGGCCACCGATGGGCCCCTTCTGTCCCATCACGTCCCCACAACCCCAAGGGGGGGGGCTGCCAGCGCCCACAAGGACACCCCCCACAAGCAGACGCTGGATTGGACCAGCCATATGTATTATTGGCTAGAAATGATAGGATATAAGGCCCTACATAGGATTATTCAGGAGCTCTCGGACCCAACCAGGGGTCTGGGGGCTCCCCCACCGCTAAACCACCCAGAAACAACTGTGAGCTGATTGCATTTTACGTGAGTAAAATCATGGGAAACACCAAATGGTTGTTTATAGATTAGAGTAATGTTGTACAGATCCCTGATCTGTAAACCAGATTTACTCATGTATAATGTGTACAGTAAACCATGTATGTTCAAATTATGTTAACCAAGTGACTGTTTGATGTGCAGTATTTAAGTTTGAGATGCAAACCTGATTGTGATATTTCTGTACAACAGACAGCTATTAATATTCTCTGATCATCTGTTGTATGTAGAAGTCAACCTTCTATTCACCTTGGACTCCTGGCTCTGATCAAATAAATCAGCTGAGTTGAACTACAATTCTGGTTTGTCTGGCGTACACGTTTTATTCTTCATCTGCATTAAGCCAGATGTGGAGACCAACCATTCTATCAAGTATGAATCTTTCCTCCTCCTTCCAGATAATCAATCTCATTGTAATTGTGCTACAATAACCTCAAATTATTGTAGGAAGTCTGTGGGATTTTACTACAGGGATCAATAAAAGAATATCTTATCTGATCGGATCTTAAATGAGTTGATTCATCTCCCTTCTGAAACGTCTCTGACACAGAGCTCCCAAAGGTCCCCTGTGCTGTGAAGGCGTGACTTGGAACAAGAAGGAGGAGGAGGAGGAGGAGGAGGAGGAGGAGGAGGAGAAGAAGAAGAAGAAGGAGTACACTCCTTGGGCTTCCTGGGAGTTTTACTGTTCCCTGGTCCTGTTCAGACCTGACGTTGACATGCGTCTTGGGGTGATCTGATCACAGGTGGACAGGTCTAAGTACAGGTGTGTGAACGCACCCAAGGGCGCAACGAGGAGGACGCGTTGAGATCCAGTCGCTCCGACGCCATTCGGAGGTTGGCTGGGTCACATGTGGCTGCGTTCTGTTAGCAGCGCGAATGCGTCCTGGCCCGGCCTGAACTGGCCATCTGGCATACCGGGCCGACGCATACAGTATTTGGGCCGTTATGATAAATAAAAAATAAAAAAATAAAATGATTTTTTATTTTTATTTTTTTACTTTATTTGGTCAACGACCGGCCCAATACTAGGCTGGGACAGCGGCCCATTGGTACTGACTGACACTGGGCTGGCCCAATCACATATCTTACTAAGCACCCCCTCGCCAGTCGTGCAGGTACTGTACATGACTGAGAGGGGGCTGTGGTACCTATATGAATTGCAAATGGGGGACCCTGATGGAAACAAGACAAACGTCTTTCTCAGGTCTGCATCCCCTTAACAATTGTATGTATTGAGCCGTACTGTATTGTACCCATTCTGCAATCTGTTAAATAAAGTTTTCATTCATTCATTCATTCATTCACATGACTGAGGGTGGTAGTGTAAGGGTTAAAGTATTTCCTGGGTTTCCTGGGAGAAACGAGAGAATGGGGAGAATGTTGCTCCAGATGGTCTCACTGACCCACAGGTTTGTTGAACAGACGTGGACGATTTCCAAGTCACTGTTCCCAGCAACTATAGTGGAGCGTGTGTTTTTTTTGGCTACAATGTTAAATGTAATGTACTATTTTCTGACAAGTATCTTCTATCACTTTCAGAGCTAGCATAGTTCAGTTTAGGTTACTTTAAGTGTCTCAGGTTGGACAAAACCACGTTTCTCCTAGACTTATAGGATCGACAGTTTCGACACTAAAGAAGATTGCTGTAGTCCAAAGTGTCAATAAGAGCGCTGGTCTCTTTGCCAAACGAGTTCCTGATCAGGTTTTCAACAGAAATGCATAAACAACAATGGTTTTAATTGGACCCCATCGTGGTATTATTTAAGTACTAAAGGCGATACATGACTTTTAGTATCATGGTAAATCATTTATAAATGGACTGCATTTATATAGCACTTTTATCCAAAGCGTTTTACAACTTGTGCCTCTTGTTCATTCACCCACTCACTTACACATTCACACAGTGGAGGCAACCATGCAAGGTGCCCACCTGCTTTTCGGGAGCAGTTTGGGGTTAAGTGTCTTGCTCAAGGATACTTCAACACGCTGCCTGGGAGGAGCCGGAATCAAACCGGGAACCTTCCGATTACCAGACTACTCCTGAGCCACCGGCACCCGCTAATTTATACCGTGGTGAATCTGAAATCACTATTAAACTACCATGATACTTCCCTGCAACGGAAGACACTGAATCAAAACAAAACTACACAAAACAAAAAAAAACACTGCCAGAAAATACATTACTGTATGCTATACAGGCCATCAACTGAAATGGGAATGTTTTGTCAGCTTTATACAGTTCTCAGTCCCATCCAAGTGAGCATCAGTTCAAGTCCAATTAGTCCAATCCAGGTAGCCAATCTAGTTTGAGTAATTTCTCCATTTACCAAAGAAAGGTATAGATTGGAATTATTGCCGGTATTATGCCAATTTCCTCTCTGCTATCCGGATGCAAGCTAGCCGAAAACTCTAGGAGATGTGTTTTTGGCTAACAACTAGGCTAGCTGGTCTGTATCCACTTCCATTAATTTGTACTAAGCTAGGCTAGCTTCTAGCTTTCTACTGAATGCACAGAGAGGAAATTGGTATCCATCTTCTTGTCTGACTCTGGAGAAGACGGTAAGCATGTGTTCCTTTAATGTTTCATTTGGGAGCTTAATACCAGCACCGATTCTTTCAGTGCTCCTGAATACCTGATGGTACGAGATGTACCCGTGGGTCATGGACTCCTCTCTCTACCTCTTCCTCCACCTCCTCTCTCTCTACCTCTTCCTCCACCTCCTCTCTCTCTACCTCTTCCTCCACCTCCTCTCTCTCTACCTCTT
>NC_140169.1:141095441-141156902 GCF_963971535.1 Notolepis coatsorum | reverse complement strand
ACAATTCCAACTTTCCTAAACAATCTATTTAACTCTCTAAGGCGTAACAACCACTCATTCACCAACCCCTCAACTCCAACTAGATAATTACAATCATACAAAACATAGCTTACCCCTAGACCACCTCACCCCTCCCACTTTGCCCTAGGACAAATACTCCAAAGGTCAGAGAATACCGACAAACAGAGATCACCAGAAACACAACATGTAACCCAGACCCAACAGGGCCCTAATCACTACCCCCTTCAAAAACACTCTCAAAGAACACCTACGGGAGATGCATTCAAAATCACTGCCCTACAAATGTCCTAACCCAGTTGTACAATAAAGACCAAGCATGGCTTTGTCAGTATTCCATGACACCCGACCCAACCCACCCCACCTACCCAACCTCCTCCAATGTACAGTTTCCATGTCAAATGTATGTCAGTATTCCAATGTACAGTGTGTCCCCCCCTACCCACCACCCCCCCCCCCCCACCTCCAATGTACAGCCCCACCCCACCTACCCAACCTCCCCCAATGCACAGTTCTATGTCAAATGTATATACTCTTCTTCTGGATTTTTTAGTATCACAAACAGTACTGTATTTGAAAATCTGGTATGTCATAAATGTATAGATGTAGCTGTATCGTTATATGTCATGTGTGTCATATGATGAATTGAAAATGGGGGACCCTGATGGAAACAAGACGAAAGTCTTTCTCAGGTCTGCATCCTCTTAACAATTGTATGTATTGAGCTGTACTGTACTGTACCCATTCTGCAATCTGTTAATAAACTTTCAATCAATCAATCAATCAGAAGTAGAATATCAAAACTCCCTCAAAAGCTCTAAGTTCTAAGATGTATTTGGTCTGGACTCTTACTTTTACTTACTTAGGCCTTTAAATTCCCAAAGGAACATACAGTAGGCCGTTGACGAAGCTCCGCCATCCTCTCCGGTCTTGTGCCCTCCGCTCCAGATCTTGCCAGGACAGCCCTTCTTTCTTCATCTCCTGTTCTGTGGTCTGGACTCACATTTTGAAAAGAATAATGCAGATGCATTCGTTTAGTTTATTTATTTAGCACATTATTTAAAAAAAAAAAAAACAGTGCTAGGAGGGAACGAAGACCAAAGGGCTTGTACAAAGTTCCACTCCCATCTCATTGTCCATAAACAATATGAACGAATTACATGTAAACATGGTCTACAAAATAAACTACAAAACAGGATCAGAGACATAAGGCAGACACTATAGCGAAAACATGGAACATTTACACAAGTCAATTTTTTTTGTTTAGTACAAGAGGGCAAAGAAAGAGGAGAATAACATATTAACTGTATATAATGAGGAAAAGGAAACAAGCAGTCATACTAACAGTAGATTAGTAGACACTGATCACACAGGAGTAACTTAATGTGACAGTGATTTATGAATGATGAAATTAAATTACATTTTAATAGTTTTTTGAATATGGATAAGGAGGTTGTTGACCTCAATGATGAATTTAGAATGTTTAGGTTTAGGGTTTAGAGTTTAGAGTTTAGGACCTCTAAAGCTAATGCTGAATTGATGCCTAGTTGTCCGACAGAAAGGTAAGTGGAGTTTATTGCTATGGTTTGTTGGATATGAGTGAAATTCATTCACTGAACCATTAACAAAAATAGTGAATGCCTCTATTAAAGAATATAAATATCCTGGAAGACAGCCATTGTTGTACCAGTCTTTAAATCAGGAGACTCAAGCATAGTGAATAACTATAGGCCAATCAGTATCTTGCCTGTTATCTCCAAGGTTGCTGAAAAATGCATTATTGAACAGCTAATCTCCCATATTAATAGTAGTAGCCCATACACTGCACCAAATGCAGTTTGGCTTTCGGACCAACCACTCCACCGAGACAGCCAACTGCTTCTTCCTAGAGAATATTAAACAAAAGATGGACAAAGGAGGTGTTGTCGATGCCATATTCTTAGATTTTAAGAAGGCATTTGACACCGTTAGTCATCAGGTATGTGTTCTGGTGTGGAGGGAACCAGAGTACCTGGCACGTGTTCTGGTGCGGAGGGAACCAGAGTACCTGGCATGTGTTATGGTGCGGAGGGAACCAAAGTACCTGGCATGTGTTATGGTGCGGAGGGAACCAAAGTACCTGGCATGTGTTATGGTGCGGAGGGAACCAAAGTACCTGGCATGTGTTATGGTGCGGAGGGAACCAGAGTACCTGGCATGTGTTCTGGTGTGGAGGGAACCAGAGTACCTGGCATGTGTTCTGGTGCGGAGGGAACCAGAGTACCTGGCATGTGTTCTGGTGTGGAGGGAACCTATTAGATACTTCAGTCACTACACGTCACACAATGTTGTCCCCACAGCTCCCCCTAGTGACAGATCCATGTAATTTCATGACATGGCCTGGTTGGCATGGGACCTGGTATTTTTCCCGCGTCTAATAAAATGAGATGAGATGAGGATAGAACTGCATTTAGAGTGATAGCCCTTTAGGGAAATTGGATTATGGTCAGAAGCACTACACAGCATTTTATAAGAGCACTCTGAATATAAATGTAGAATGTGGAGTCAAAGGCCTAATGAGTGTTTTTAGTTGCCATATAAATGTAGGTCATATTCACATTCTTGAAGAGTTAGATCGGTAGATGGTAAATAAGAGCCCATCAAGATCAACTAGAAAATGAATGTCTCTGTTGCCCATTTTAAGTCCCAGTAGTCAAGTCCAAGTTCAAGTCACCTAATCACCAGCCCAGACCAGACCCCATCCCAAGTGGAGATGGGGAGGGGGGGGGGGGGGAGAATCACATTTCAGTTCAGTACAATAATTAGCTCTTTTTAATGAAGATTCACAAATAGCCCATTAAACAACACAGAAAACAGTATTATCTCAAAAAAAAAAAAAAAAAAAACTGAGACTACATTGGCAATCTGGGGCAGTGTCAGAAACTCAAAGTCCAATTTCAAGTACCAAGTCAGTCACAGATGGTTGATTCCAAGTCAAGTCACAAGTTGTGGTTTACTAACTTGAGTGCAAGTCCTGGGCCCATATTGATCACACTTCCACTGTAACGACACTACACTGTTGTTCCTGGCTGGATTCTAGATGGGAGATAGACAAGTCAGTAAGAGAAACATTCAGGGAGGGGAAATAAGGCAAAGTAAAGCTCAAAATCTATTTATTGTTTCCTGTACATGTAGTGAAATTACAAAACAAGCAAACTGACATATCAACCACCATTTGAAGAGAAAACCCAAGGAAGTATCCAAATAGACACAAGGAAGAATTAATTAGTCTCCTTTAAAATGGCTAGCAGAATGTGCTATTTGATTCCACATATTGATGCATTTCTTGTAAAAACAGGAAGCTATGGAGGGACTTGTCATGGATATTGATTGGCATTCACAGTAGCCAATAGTGCTGAATGTGGATTACGGTCAACCCATTAGCTAGCAAGCTAATGTTAGCAACATTTGTTCAATTTAGTTAAAGAGGCAGAGTGCTAGCTCAGTTACAATGTGCTGTAAATGTCATTCTAGAGAGCATTTCATTGGACACGAAATTGTAAGTACAGAACTCGTAAGTCGCTTTGGATAAAAGCATCAGCTAAATTCCTAAATATAAATGCCAGTAAGCTTTGGCTTGTGTGTGTATTATTTTTACCAGCCATCACACATTAAATGTTTAAATCACATTTTAAAAAGGCCTACATTTTAAATTGGCACCATATTTTTTGATGGATTATGTAACTTCAATGTATCACAGTGCATTTGCTTCACAAAACATCAGGTTTGGTTGTTTTTAAATCAGGTAAAGCTTGTAGTTTATAGGCACAATGGACAAAACATTGACTAAACATCCCAGGGGATAAATCCTACAAATTATTTTAATGTACTATATGAACTCAATCCTGATCGCATTAGATGTCATTAGATGTGCACCATTATTTGCGAACCATGTATAAGCGGAAGTATTTTTGTTTTGCATACTCAACGATACCGAGTACCAAAATTAGCACCATTTTGACCGTTACTATATTTAGTTGAAAAGCATTCTCATACAGCCAGTTACATTCACTTATAATTTGATCAAACTCCAACCAACCACTGCATTTTCTAACGTAACCAAAAGATACATATAATTTGATTATCAAAAATGCCATTGTGCTTGTACTGTACTAATTTCTCAGGATGTATGGCCTTTGCCGATAGCGAGAACAAGTATCTTAGCGTGGTATCGGGCCGATATCTGTATCGCTGCACCACCTAGATGTCAATAGTATGTAGCATAATCTGTTTTATAACAGAGGAGTAAGAAATCATCTGGAAGGCGGGACAGAAACCAGGCAGGGTCTAGAGTCTTTGCATATTTACAGATGTCTATGTACAAATAGAGATTCTAATACATTCTTATATTACATTGAGCTTATAGATAATTGTGCTTTCACATGTTGTCCTATAAAGCGTTGCTTGTACACGTATGACAAGTATAGACCATGCACACAAGTGTCCCATTTCACCATTACATTACTATCTAAAGACATATTGCTGTAGTGAGGGTTTTAAATGCCACTCGCTCTTAGAAAACAATAAGAGCTGTATTATAATTACTTTTATAAATCAACTATTCTTCATTTCAGTTTTTAGTCATTGTAAAATCAATTGATATTACGCTATAGCAGACACTGAAGTAGCTAACAACAAGACAAGACTAGCTAAAGCTGGACCCCAGATACATACCAGTGGGGAATCTTTATTGTTTCCTGTACACTACATGTACAGGAAACAAAGAATATGTGTATGATTAATGTAAAAAACGATGTGTCCCGTATATCCTGTCTAACACTCAGTGGCACTTGATGCACTATAGTTTGGGGGCAAAGATTAAGCCACTCAAGCACTACTACAGTAGATACAAAAGAAAGCCAAGATGAATTGATACACGTTACAGAATTCCTTGACCTACTACTGGTGCTAACGCTAAGAGGCTAGTATCGATCACTAACATCAAGTTAAGCTAAAGCTAGAGGCGGCCAGTACTACTAGGCAAAGCTAAAGCTAATATTACCCCCAGGCTGTATCTTTGCTTCAATAAGGGCAAGTAAATAGCGTCAAATACACGTTAACTAAGTAAAAATGCAAAAGAAAAAATGAAATTGGCGATGAATTGATATCCAATGCAAGCAATTGATAGAACTCCCAAGTCTCACACGATGCCAAGTGAACGTAGCGTTAGCTACTGTCGGAAATGCACTACACTGCTGTGCTGAGTTAACGTGACCTGCCTCTCGCTTTATCTTGCCTCAACCAAAGTTGGCATTTCTTTCACGCTATTAACCCTTTCACTGGCACACTACCAAAACGGTTAGCCCTTTCACTGCCACAATACACAGAGGGTTAACCCTTTCACTGCCACGTGACAGCAGGTTAACCCTTTCACTGCCACACAACCGACGGTCAATCTGCTGTTGTCAAGAGTTCGTGCAGCTCCAGCCGCTCAGATGCTCTGGTCTGGTCAGTAGCTACAACACTCACACGTGTGTGTTTCAACAATGGGGAGTCAGTCACCCAGTCATTAATCCTTTCACTGCCACACGACAGAAGGTTAACCCTTTACTATCACACAACCGACGGTCGCCATCGGTTGTGTGATAGTAAAGGGTTAACCTTCTGTCGTGTGGCAGTGAAAGGGTTAACCGGCTGTTGTGTGGCAGTGAAAGGGTTAACCTCCTGTGTATTGTCGCAGTGAAATGGTTAACCATTTTGGTAGTGCGGCAGTGAAAGGGTTAAGCGACTGAGACTCGAATCCCCCCCCCCCCCCGTTTTTACGAAGCAGAGAGCAGACTTACAGTATATAATCTAGCTTGATAGGAGAGCCAAATGGCAATGATGATGAATCATTTTAGAGGTGCAAGCCAAGCATGGACACATAATAGAAGCGGTGCAAATGTTATCCAGTCAGAACAGCCCCTTGGTCTCACTCAATTCATCGAAAGAAGCTGGGAGGAACAACGAGGAGAGGACGGTGTGGTCACTGTGAGGCGGGATACGACTAGGGCTGTCTTAAATACTTCGAAGCTTCGTTCGATGGCACAAGCTTCGAACATTAATTTTATTTATTTTTTTACTTCGATTTTTGTGTGTGTGTGTGTGTGTGTGTGTGTGTGTGTGTGTGTGTGTGTGCGCGCGCATGGGGCCATTGGGTAGGGCCGGGGGACAAATACACTGGAGGAAAGTAACCCAGCTCAGCACTGCCCAAATTATATCATCACTATTGCCTGTTTGAAGGATATCATCCTCAAACACATACACCTACATGCCTTGTAGAATTCCACACATAAGAAAGAAAGATACTGGGATGAATAAACAAAATAGGAAATAAAATGTAGAAATGCATGCAATACATAAATAAATATGAATCTCCATATATGAAATAGAACATTTAGATAAGGTGCTACTGAGATGTTTTGGTGAGTTCTTTGTTTTTTTGTGGAAGTAGCCCTTCTTAAAAATGCATGAACATTCACTGATAATTGGTCTGTAGTGGAGTCTACAAGGTCTACATTGCCGGACCATGTAGAATCCGGACCTTGTAGACTTAATTCTGTGCATAGTTTAGTCTACACAGGCCATATTTCAAATAATCAAAATCTTACTTCATTCATCTTAAACATTCTTGATTTGGGGGATTGGTAGTTCCCATGAAATCTGAAGTTGTTCAAACGACAACAGCGATCCACCTTGAATTAAATCACACAGCCGAGTGAAACCTTGTTGGCTGCGTGACAGTCACGAAAGGGGCTACTTAATTAATTAATCCAATCCACTTTATTTATAGAGCACATTTAAAAACAACAAAGTTTACCAAAGTGCTGTACAAGTCCCACAACATAAGATAAAAAAAATAAAAAATAAAACGTCGAAGGTCAGTCCTAGATACGACACATACATGAAGATCTTCAATGGCATAGGTCCGTCCTCATTTCATTCGTCACCCACTCTGCATGCATCATGTAATACTACTACTCCCAGACCCTCGCTCCCTCGACATCTAACGACGATGACCCCGTCCCCTCCCGGCGCTTCCTTTTGGGACGATGTGTGTGATGTCATAAAGAGGGTTGGTGCGGCTAGGTGGTGCAGTGGGCAAAGGCGCTCACCACCAATGCAGGAGACGCTGGGTTCGAGCCCAGCTCTCCGCATTGCTATCAGCCTGGCTGGTCGTTCATACTAATACAATTGCCAGTATTAGGGGGTGGGAAGCTGATGGGTGGGGATCGGACGTGGTGCACAGCGACTCCTACAGGTCGGTTGGTGCGCCTGCGCAGCAGAATCAGGAAGCGACGGGGGCGGCGGCGTGCCCTCCAAACGCAGACCCCCGACGCTGAGAGATCGCGCTGTGCAGGTGAAAAGATGCGACGGCTGTTTCCTCGAGTACCGGAGGGGACACGTGATGTAAGGCTTCGTCCACATTGCAGCCGGCTTGTGGGAGGCGTGGCCTAACAGCGTTCGAGACAGGGGAGGGGAGTATTGGACGATACTAAATTGGGGACGGGAGAAAAATAGAAAATGGGAGAAAAAAGTAGATCAAAAAATAAATAAAGAGGGTTGGTTGGTGACATCATGAGACGTCTTCTTGGTTGTAGATGAAAGCGTAGTAGACGAGGGCGCTGACGGCCAGTATAGCCACCGACAGCAGCATGCTCCTCCGGTTCTCTCCTCTCAGAACCTGCAGCTCCTTGCCTGGGGAGGAAAAGACGGAAACAACCACACTTTTTATTCAATGGGAAATAGAGACTAGATTGGATTAAATTTTTTATTGTCATTATACAACATAAGTACAGTACAACAAAAAGAAGTTTGGCATGCAACCAGAGTACAAATGTAACAGTAAAGTGCAATGGTAATATACAATGTACAGGTGATTAAACTAGGTATAAAATATATAAAAAATAGTACTACTGAGTAATAGTGCTAATCAGACATATGTACAGAGGTGTTTATTATGTACAGTGATACAGGTATAAAGACACAATGGCAGTAAGTCATACTGGCCAGCAGCATAACTAATAAGAGTAGGTAAGGGATAATGAAGATAATATAGATATAGAATCTACAGATATGTAAAAAGGATTATATGCAGGTATGTACAGACCGTTGTGGATAGATATATATACGGTAAGATATATATATGACTAGGGCTGGATATCGCTTGAAGATTTACGATACCAGTGCCAATACCGACACCTGGGATTCGATACAGATACCAAAAACCATACCCCCCGATACCACACTTTGCTGAGTTATGTGCGTCAATTTCCATAACACAGCATTCCTCGATACTCGCAATTCGATCGATACCATAAAAGTATTGAATTCCGATACCCAGCCCACAAAGTCTCACAACCACAAACTACCTTGAAATAATTCCTACCGAGCCATTCAATGGCGAAACTAACCTGCAACGGTCTCTAAAGAGATGCGTGTGGAGAAAAAAAATTACAGACAGGTTGAAAGCATGGCAATGAAAACAAATTAGAATGTGAGAAGACAAGGAAAGGGTTAAGCTTTGATTGTAATCCCCACCTAGCTTTTGCACCCTCTCCTGCATTATCTCCATTTCACCTTCCAGTTCTTGTCTGTGGAGAATAAAGATACACATAGTACATAATCCTGGCTCTTCCATTATAATCATCATCATCCATCATGATCATCATCATCATCATCATCATCATCACCTCCTCACCTTTCCTGATCAGAGAGCTCGTCGCGCCTCTTTCTGAACTCGGCTTTCTCGAGGTTGGTTTGACATTGCGACCGTCGTTCCTCCACCCGATCAATCTGCCATAAACAGAAAATATTTGTGCATGGTTTATAATATTGTATGGTTAGTTGGTTACTCTAACTCTATATAGTCATTGTTCTGAAGGATCAGATTAAACCGAATATATATATTTATTTATATATATATATTTAATTGTATTTGTATATCCCCTGATATCCCTTGTATATTCCTTGTACAAGATGCATTGAATATCCCTTCTAGTCTACTGAACATCCCATAATAGTCTCCATTCTACCATTGGACGAGACCTTGGTGCCAGGTCGCCATACCCCTCAGACCAGGTTCAATCGTACCGCTCAACATGTATGGACAAGTCCTAGTTCCGCGTAGGAATATGTCTACCGCACCACTAATGGTACTATTTGTTCATAGTGCGTATATATACTGCGCTATTAAAGTAGAGCTTTCTTTTAGTCCAGTTCCTTACCCTCCAACAAAGTGACAGACGCAAAAGCCTCCCCGCGAACCACGTGTGGGCAGTAAGGCCAATTCGGCCCAGTATCGGCATTGAGACATCGTGTATATTAATATTTGAATAGTCATATTTGGCACTATATCGTCGAGTTGGACGTATTCTATTAAGCTAATAATAGTCTATTCATATGTAGTGCCTCGTGCGGTAAGAGTTCTATAGTAATCAGCACCCCCATCGTTTCGGGCATCAGCTGGACGCTTATCCAGGGTGGTTGACCCCACGTGAAGCTGCACCCGAGGAGCTCCAGGCCAAAGAGCGAGTGGACCTGTATATTGGATTATTCTACCGACGACGGCTAGCCTTCCCCGGCTTGGATTATGCTTTGAGTACTTTGATTATTCTATGGATAAAGGCCAACACTGCGGTGTGTTGGAAATACCCCCCCCGGAGAGGACGACAGGTGAGAAGACGCTCTACACGACGAGGTCGCCTCACGTCTCTCCATCGTGGACCGGAGGACGCCGGCCACAGAGAGTCCAACTGCTTTCATCTGTGGATCGAGGATCGCTGGGCACCGGGTCGCACGACTGTGGGCTCTCCCAGGATACCCTCGGCCAGACGGGATACAGCCAGACTCTACCCCCCCCCTCCAGCTGTCCTACAAGCAGTCGGAACCTTCCCCTAGTGTATCCAGCTATATAATCATTCAAGTATCATTGCTATTGTTCCCTAAATATTCCAGGTTGTATATTTGCTTCCTGCGCAATCAGAGATTGGACATTCGATATTGATCTACCTACGAATACTCATTTGCCATAAAAGTGCATACTATTTCAAATCATAAATGTAATTAAGTGATCGTTGTACATACCTTTTGCTATGTATTATTATTAAACGCAGACTTTCGACTTGGTACATTTGTGTTGGATCCGTTTCATCAGGTGGGAGTGTTTATCATAATTATTTATACCTAGTACTGGGTGGCCAGAGTCTAAAGTACAAGAGGTAGTGGTAGTAAGTATCATATCTAACCATACAGTCAGGGAATTGTACCCCTCAGTTACAATTGGTCCTTCGAGCCGGAGGGTAATCAGTGTAATATTAATATAGTGTTATTAATATTAAAATGGCCTATGATGAACACTCCACGAAACGATCCTCCTAACCAACAACGCCCGCGGCGCAAACGACAGCTCCCTCAGTACCTAGAGGCTTACGCTGTCAGTCAACAACCTAGTCTTCTACCAACAGTAAACGCGGTAAAACTAGAAAGTAAAATTATGTCTAACCCTAACGACCAGGCTACCCCGACCATAGAGGCCCCTATGGGTTCTAACGTAACTGACCCAGCTCACGGTGGGGACCAGGGGGAACCAGACATGACTTTACACCCCGCCAATACCGAAGAAGTAGTCCCAGACGAGTCCCGGGAGGAAGACAACACTACCGAGAGAGAACTCGGCACGGAAGAAGATGAGGAGAGCACCGTGGAGATAGAGCTCCAAGACTCCGCACGGAGTACCCCAAGGGACGGCTCCCCTATACAACCGTCTTCTCCCAGCGAGGCAGAGAGGACACTACAGCAGGCATTCCTCGTCAGCCTGAAAGCCTCTACTGAACGCGATAGACTCCAGGGTGAACGCGATCGATTGCAGATACAGCAACGGAGCGAAGAAGAGCACATACGCCTGGAAATAAGACGCATTCAGATGGAAGAGAATATGGCAAGAGACCGGGCCGACGCCCAGCGCGCCGCCACCGGTGCCCAGAGAGAATCGGATCTCACCAAGCGCGAAGCCGAGCGCGACAGAGCACAAGCGCAACTAATAGAACAGCTGATCAGAAGGACAACACCCCCTCCCTCCACCAGAGGCTCCAGGAACTCGTCTAGACATCACTCCAGGGCGGCATCCCCTAGCCGAGTAAGCGACCCTGAACTTGACCAACAGACGAGGTTTATACCCCCCGCAGACCCCCTTCCCCAACCGGTCCAAGCGAGACCCAGCCACCGGGAAGGAGCAGCATACACTGCGGAGAGGCTAAATCAGAGACTACAAGCCCTGGATGACCTAACGGAAGACGAAGAGGAAGAGGAGGAGAACCACGCCCGACGACAGCACAGTACTCTACCGGACCAGGAGGTCCAGTACAGCCCAGGCTATACCCCCGCGGAGCTGCGCTACAGACCCCCGACGCTATTCACGGGTGAGCACGACGCACGACCCGCACCGAGGAACAGCACCTGGACCAGCGGGCCATGGTACACAGCCGGTACCAGCCCACGCCAAGGAGCAGGAGGAGACTCGCCTAGGAGGCCTCTCCCCCAACGCTCGCCGATGTATCAACAATCCGCGTCATACATTGGCACACCTATGGTACCAGACTTCACCCAGGAGAACCGGGCCCAGTATACGGAGCTCCGCATGTGTCTGGAGACAATGTTGGTGGATGTCATTGATGAACGCCATAAATACGCGATACTACTGAAGCATTTAAAGGTACCCCGCGCGCACAACATATCGCTCGCCTACGCCACTTCCACGACCCCATACACCGCAGCGCTGGTAGCGTTGGACCAGAGATATGGACGTATATGGGATTACGTGATCCAGGAGATCAGGCACATCGACCGCCTACTCCCAGCAACAGACAATCGAGCACTGGACGACCTGTCCATCAGAGTGCAGTCCCTGGTAGGGATGCTGGGAGCGCAGAGGGAAAAGGGTAGGCATGAACTATACGCCAACTCAAATGTAGAGAGGATCTTGGAGAAGCTACCGCCCGCCCGACAGGAGCGCTTTAGGCGGCAGAGAGACCACCGAGACCCCAATCTACGCAAGCTACCGATCCCACTCATAGACGGTGCTACCCCGACACTGTTGATAGGCTCCGACCATGCAGACCTCATTGTCCCGATAGACCGGGTTCATACCGGACCCAGAGGCTGTCCTGCAGCAGTCGAGACCCGCCTAGGATGGACTCTCCAAGGCCCACTCGCCAAATCTCTCAACCGAACCACAGCCACTAGCTGTCTCCACTCCCGAGTCACAGAGGGAGACACCGCACTCCTGCAGCATGTAGAGAGGCTATGGACCTTAGAACAAATGCCCTTTAAGAACGAAAAGAAAGACATTCGCTCTAAAGACGACATCTACGCCATTAACCTCCCCGAGACGGGAACAAAGAGAGTCCCAGTCAGCGGCGTGTTGAGATACGCCACGCCACTCCTGCGGCGGGAAGGGATGCCTACCTTTCACGCAAAGAAAGACGCCACAGAGCGGTACCTACTAAACACAGAGCGGCGCTTAGCCAAGGACCCCGCCCAAGAAAGTGTATACCGCGCTGAGATTGAGAAGCTCATCACAGCGGGACACGTCACAAAGATTGACATTAAAGAGGCCGACCAGACGACTGAATCGTGGTACGTGCCCCACCACAAGGTTCATCACAACGGCAAAGACCGCATCGTGTTTAACTGCAGCTACCAGATCGGATCCCAAAATCTGAATAAAGAGCTATTGCCCGGTCCTACACTCGGCCCCTCCCTACTAGGCGTACTACTCCGCTTCCGCCAGGACAAGGTGGCTATCAGCGGGGATATCAAAGGGATGTTCCTGCAGGTGAGATTAGTAGAGGAGGACAAGCCCCTGTTGCGGTTCCTATGGAGAGAGAGGCCAGGAGATGAGCACCCAGCCATCTACCAATGGGAAGTCCTCCCTTTCGGAACTACATGCAGCCCATGCTGTGCTACATTTGCACTACAGAGACATGTCGCAGAGGACCCAGCAGCGGACGAAGAGGTCCGACACAGTGTGAAGAACAGCTTCTACGTAGATAACTGTCTACAAAGCGTTTCGACCCAGGAAGAAGCCGAGGCTCTCCTACTTAAACTCTGCGCCTCTCTGATCAAAGGCGGCTTTGATCTCAGGCAGTGGGCCAGCAGCGATCCGCACGTACTGCGCAGCCTCTCCTCCGAGGACAAGGCAGCGAGCAGCGAGACCTGGATGGCCACAATCCCAGGAGAAGCCCAAGAGATGACACTAGGACTAGTGTGGCGCTTCAAAACAGATTCGCTCCACTATAGACACAAACCCCTGACCACGGAGCAGGGAAGGTCGACGGCAATACCGACCACCAGACGGAGTGTGTACAGAACACTCGCCCGACAATATGACCCGTTAGGATGTATACTACCGTACACCACCAGGGCAAAGATGATTGTACGAGCATTGTGGGACAAGGACCAGGGCTGGGACGACCCCATTCCCGCACACCTTGCATCCACCTGGAGAGAGTGGGAGATGGAACTCCACTCACTCCCAGGCGTTAATATACGCCGAAGCTACTTCCCACCCACGGTGAGGCCAGAGACATGTAAAATGGATTTACACGTCTTCAGTGACGCCTCCGAGGTCGCCTACGGATCAGTAGCCTACTTGCGGGCCCAAGAAGAGGGGGGAGAGATCTACACAGCATTCATCCTCGCCCGCTCGAGAATAGCCCCACGCAAGCAACAGTCTATCCCACGTCTAGAGCTCTGCGCAGCCCTCGCAGGAGCGCATCTAGCCACGCTCATCCAACGTGAGCTCACCATTCCGGTGCATAGAACAATCCTGTGGTCAGATTCCACGACAGTACTCGCCTGGATCAAATCGGATTCATGCAAATACAAAGTCTTCGTGGGAGTCAGAGTCACTGAGATTCAAGAGTTAACCGGAGAGTTAACCGGAGAAGCAAACTGGCGCTATGTTGATACAAAACACAACCCAGCTGACGTCATCACCCGGGGAATGTCCCTAGATGACTTAACCCGTCATAACATCTACAGTGACGGACCAGCATTCCTCAAGCTCCCGGAAGGAGATTGGCCCACGCCCACCCCGAGGGAAGCAAGTGACGAGGAGGCTGAGAATAAGAAACCCATGTTCTGTGGATTGAGCACTGTTGTCTCCGCAGACCCCAACATAGACGATTGCATTACCATAGAGAGTGCGCAGCAACGGACATTCCTGCGGCACCACCCAGAGATTAAGTCCCCCGCTGATATGTCAGCAGCTGACTACGAGGAAGCAGAACTGCTTCTACTGCAACGAGCCCAGAGAGACTCGTTCCCCGATGAACTAGACTGTCTACAGGGAGGAAAGCCCGTCCCATCAGACAGCAGATTGATTCATCTGGCCCCCGAGAGTGACACACATACCCTCATCAGAGTGGGTGGTCGCCTGCGGAGAGCCCCCAATTTACCGGATGACATTAAGTACCCGATCGTATTGAACAGCCGACACAAGGTCACAGAGCTGATTATAAAGAAATACGACGAGGATGTACACCACGCAGGAGCAGAGAGAGTCTTCGCGGAAATCAGACGTCGTTACTGGATACTTCAAGGAAGAGAGGCGGTGCGACGCTTCCAGCGAACCTGTCTAGACTGCCGAAAGTGGCGCGCGCAGCCCAGCATACCACGGATGGCTGACCTACCTCCATGTCGCCTCCGACTCGGCGACAAGCCATTCCACTCAACAGGCATGGACTGTTTTGGCCCGCTGCACATAAAGAAAGGAAGAGGCACCGAGAAGCGGTGGGGTATTGTATTCAAATGCATGACCACCAGAGCGATACATATCGAGCTCCTTCCGACCATGAGCGCAGACTCATTCCTTATGGCCTTCCGAAGATTCACATCACGGAAAGGAAAACCGTCTACATTATTGTCCGATCACGGGACAAACTTCAAAGGCGGAGAAAGAGAGCTGAGGGAGAGCTTCCAAGCTATGGGCCCAGAACTTAAGACCCACCTCGCTCCAGCCCAGATTGACTTCCAATTCAACCCCCCAAACGCACCCCACTTCGGTGGAACTTGGGAACGAGAAGTACGTTCTATAAAGACAGCCCTGTACGCAGTACTTGGGGCCCAGACTGTGGCGGAAGAAGTCCTAATGACAGTCCTCACGGAGATTGAGGGAGTATTGAACTCAAAGCCCCTCGGTTACGTCTCCAGTGATGTAGCAGATGTCGACCCAGTCACCCCCAACACCCTCCTGATGGGGCGGCTAGATCCCGCGTTACCCCAGACAATGTACCGGCCTGAAGAAGCGAACGGCCGACGAATGTGGAGGTACAGCCAAGTATTAGCCGACAAGTTTTGGAGCCGTTTCCTACTGCACTACCTACCGTCTCTACAGACCCGCCAGAAGTGGGTAAAAGAGAGAGACAATTTGACGGAAGGAACAGTCGTCATGATTATTGACCAGTCACTACCCAGAGCTATGTGGCCGGCTGGCCGCGTAAGCAAAGTGATCACCGGTGCCGATGGCAAGGTTCGAGCAGCTGAAGTACTCGTCCAGGGGCGCATTTACACCCGTCCTGTGGCGAGGCTCATAGAACTGCCCCGACTCCCAGACACAATCGATGATGACCATGACCCTATGACTTTGTGAGTTGACTGACCCTTACAGCGAACCCTTGAGTGGTAGACAGTGCGGTTAATCTGTCTCTGCTTAACTAATTGGGTTGGGACCAATTAGGGGGCGGCTGTTCTGAAGGATCAGATTAAACCGAATATATATATTTATTTATATATATATATTTAATTGTATTTGTATATCCCCTGATATCCCTTGTATATTCCTTGTACAAGATGCATTGAATATCCCTTCTAGTCTACTGAACATCCCATAATAGTCTCCATTCTACCATTGGACGAGACCTTGGTGCCAGGTCGCCATACCCCTCAGACCAGGTTCAATCGTACCGCTCAACATGTATGGACAAGTCCTAGTTCCGCGTAGGAATATGTCTACCGCACCACTAATGGTACTATTTGTTCATAGTGCGTATATATACTGCGCTATTAAAGTAGAGCTTTCTTTTAGTCCAGTTCCTTACCCTCCAACAAAGTGACAGACGCAAAAGCCTCCCCGCGAACCACGTGTGGGCAGTAAGGCCAATTCGGCCCAGTATCGGCATTGAGACATCGTGTATATTAATATTTGAATAGTCATATTTGGCACTATATCGTCGAGTTGGACGTATTCTATTAAGATAATAATAGTCTATTCATATGTAGTGCCTCGTGCGGTAAGAGTTCTATAGTAATCAGCACCCCCATCGTTTCGGGCATCAGCTGGACGCTTATCCAGGGTGGTTGACCCCACGTGAAGCTGCACCCGAGGAGCTCCAGGCCAAAGAGCGAGTGGACCTGTATATTGGATTATTCTACCGACGACGGCTAGCCTTCCCCGGCTTGGATTATGCTTTGAGTACTTTGATTATTCTATGGATAAAGGCCAACACTGCGGTGTGTTGGAAATACCCCCCCCCGGAGAGGACGACAGGTGAGAAGACGCTCTACACGACGAGGTCGCCTCACGTCTCTCCATCGTGGACCGGAGGACGCCGGCCACAGAGAGTCCAACTGCTTTCATCTGTGGATCGAGGATCGCTGGGCACCGGGTCGCACGACTGTGGGCTCTCCCAGGATACCCTCGGCCAGACGGGATACAGCCAGACTCTACCCCCCCCCTCCAGCTGTCCTACAAGCAGTCGGAACCTTCCCCTAGTGTATCCAGCTATATAATCATTCAAGTATCATTGCTATTGTTCCCTAAATATTCCAGGTTGTATATTTGCTTCCTGCGCAATCAGAGATTGGACATTCGATATTGATCTACCTACGAATACTCATTTGCCATAAAAGTGCATACTATTTCAAATCATAAATGTAATTAAGTGATCGTTGTACATACCTTTTGCTATGTATTATTATTAAACGCAGACTTTCGACTTGGTACATTTGTGTTGGATCCGTTTCATCAGGTGGGAGTGTTTATCATAATTATTTATACCTAGTACTGGGTGGCCAGAGTCTAAAGTACAAGAGGTAGTGGTAGTAAGTATCATATCTAACCATACAGTCAGGGAATTGTACCCCTCAGTTACAGTCATCATGGAACCCATCATCAGTGTATCCTGTATGATAAAATCGTGTCGTCTGGTAGAGAGACGCGACTGGTGGTGATTGGCTTACGCTTAAGGTCCCCAGAGTGTACACTGAATTAGGAAAGTCTGCTTTTAGCCTGTGCCCCCCCCCCCCCCCCCCCCCCCACACGTGGAATGTTTTGCAATGCACTTTAAAACTCAATACTTTAGTATCCATTGGTCAGTTTAAATCTATAATAGCCAACCGTTTCACCTCACAGTCTGTGGTTGTTTTAATTCATTTAAATTGTTTTCTTTTCTCTTTTTCTATATCGTCTCTTTGCATTTATTATATGCTGTACTTCTCGACGTCATTGTAAATGAGAGAGCTTGCTTGCAATAATTGTTTTTTTTCGGGATTAAATATTGAATGCATGAATGAATGAATTGTGTACCACAGAGCGGCAGACAGACGTTACAGCTGTGCCACTGCACTTCCGCGTTATATGGAGCTATAGACCAGTGGTTCCCAAAGTCGGGGTCGCGACCCAAAGGTGGGCCGCGAGCAGCCACGGGAGGGCCGCGAGATGATTTAAAAAAAAATCAATTTTTTTTTTTTTCAGGCCACTGAATTTAGAAGCAGGCCAGGACAGTGTTTCTAGTTGTATTCTAAAATTCTATTCTATTGTATTCTAAAATGTGACTATATGGTTTTATATTAACTTAATAAATAAACAAAAACCAAAAATCTACTTATTTCAACGAACATTTCAAACTAAATAACAGATTATGCACATAAAATGCTGAAAACAACCGAAGCAACAATAGTATTTTAATGAGGCTATTATTATTATCATTATTATTTTGCAACAAGTTAGCCCTCTCATAAATAGCACATATAAATGAATAACTAACTTGAACTAACTTAATAGGATTGAAGTGATATTTGGCTTAAAAAATCGTTCACTTGGCAAAAAAAAAAAAAAAAAAGCATGACAATGTGCATTGGGCCGCGGCTCTCTGACGCCTTATTTTCTGGGTCCCGGCCTGAAAAGTTTGGGAACCCCTGCTATAGACCACTGCACTTCTGCATTATATGGAGCTATTAGACCACTGCACTTCCGCGTTATATGGAGCTATTAGACCACTGCACTTCCACGTTATATGGAGCTATTAGACCACTGCACTTCCACGTTATATGGAGCTATTAGACCACTGCACTTCCACGTTATATGGAGCTATTAGACCACTGCACTTCCGTGTTATATGGAGCTATAGAACACTGCACTTCTGCGTTATATGGAGCTATTAGACCACTGCACTTCTATATGGAGCTATTAGACCACTGCACTTCCGCGTTATATGGAGCTATAGACCACTGCACTTCTGTGTTATATGGAGCTATAGAACACTGCACTTCTGCGTTATATGGAGCTATTAGACCACTGCACTTCTATATGGAGCTATTAGACCACTGCACTTCCGCGTTATATGGAGCTATAGACCACTGCACTTCTGTGTTATATGGAGCTATAGAACACTGCACTTCTGTGTTATATGGAGCTATAGAACACTGCACTTCTGCGTTATATGGAGCTATAGACCACTGCACTTCTGTGTTATATGGAGCTATAGACCACTGCACTTCTGTGTTATATGGAGCTATTAGAACACTGCACTTCTGCGTTATATGGAGCTATTAGACCACTGCACTTCTGTGTTATATGGAGCTATTAGACCACTGCACTTCCGTGTTATATGGAGCTATAGAACACTGCACTTCTGTGTTATATGGAGCTATAGAACACTGCACTTCTGCGTTATATGGAGCTATAGACCACTGCACTTCTGCGTTATATGGAGCTATTAGACCACTGCACTTCTGTGTTATATGGAGCTATAGACCACTGCACTTCCGTGTTATATGGAGCTATAGACCACTGCACTTCTGCGTTATATGGAGCTATTAGACCACTGCACTTCTGCGTTATATGGAGCTATTAGACCACTGCACTTCTGCGTTATATGGAGCTATAGACCACTGCACTTCTGCGTTATATGGAGCTATAGAACACTGCACTTCTGCGTTATATGGAGCTATTAGACCACTGCACTTCTGCGTTATATGGAGCTATAGACCACTGCACTTCTGCGTTATATGGAGCTATTAGACCACTGCACTTCTGCGTTATATGGAGCTATTAGACCACTGCACTTCCGCGTTATATGGAGCTATTAGACCACTGCACTTCTGTGTTATATGGAGCTATAGAACACTGCACTTCCGCGTTATATGGAGTTATTAGACCACTGCACTTCTGTGTTATATGGAGCTATAGAACACTGCACTTCTGTGTTATATGGAGCTATAGAACACTGCACTTCTGCGTTATATGGAGCTATTAGACCACTGCACTTCCGTGTTATATGGAACTATAGACCACTGCACTTCTGTGTTATATGGAGCTATAGACCACTGCACTTCTGTGTTATATGGAGCTATTAGACCACTGCACTTCTGTGTTATATGGAGCTATAGACCACTGCACTTCTGTGTTATATGGAGCTATAGACCACTGCACTTCCGCGTTATATGGAGCTATTAGACCACTGCACTTCCGCGTTATATGGAGCTATTAGACCACTGCACTTCTGTGTTATATGGAGCTATAGACCACTGCACTTCTGTGTTATATGGAGCTATTAGAACACTGCACTTCCGTGTTATATGGAGCTATAGACCACTGCACTTCTATATGGAGCTATTAGACCACTGCACTTCCGCGTTATATGGAGCTATTAGACCACTGCACTTCCGCGTTATATGGAGCTATTAGACCACTGCACTTCCGTGTTATATGGAGCTATTAGACCACTGCACTTCTGTGTTATATGGAGCTATAGAACACTGCACTTCCGTGTTATATGGAGCTATAGACCACTGCACTTCCGTGTTATATGGAGCTATAGACCACTGCACTTCTGCATTATATGGAGCTATTAGACCACTGCACTTCTGTGTTATATGGAGCTATAGAACACTGCACTTCTGCGTTATATGGAGCTATTAGACCACTGCACTTCCGTGTTATATGGAGCTATTAGACCACTGCACTTCTGTGTTATATGGAGCTATAGAACACTGCACTTCCGTGTTATATGGAGCTATAGACCACTGCACTTCCGTGTTATATGGAGCTATAGACCACTGCACTTCTGCATTATATGGAGCTATTAGACCACTGCACTTCTGTGTTATATGGAGCTATAGAACACTGCACTTCCGTGTTATATGGAGCTATAGAACACTGCACTTCTGTGTTATATGGAGCTATAGACCACTGCACTTCTGCGTTATATGGAGCTATTAGACCACTGCACTTCTGCGTTATATGGAGCTTGTGGGGACTAAATGAATGAACATTGACATTAGAGCCTTGGCATAAGACAAGTGGTTGTAGTTACGGCTAGCCGTCCAATAATTTAGGCAATTCCAGCGTTATGGATGTTACATTCAGAGAGAACATTGGAAACTTAACTTAACATTGACAAGGCATCGATTTGAATTGGAAGTATAATTTACACATTTTAGTTCCACTTATTGAGATAAAGATGAGCCTGCACTGCAGTATGAAATGTTTTGACCTTTTGGACACAGCGTTATGGATGTTACGGAAATTGACAAGCTTTTCGGACTCACTGAACACATGATGAAAACTCTGTGAATATCTTTTTCAAAGAATAACATGTTTACTATCACTTTGTAGGGAAGGCTTTGAGGTACCCAAAAAGCACATTCAGGAAAACCTGGCATTTCCTCTCAAGGAATGAATCACAAAAAAGTTCCGTTATGGATGTTACATTTTTGCATTATGGATGTTACACGTCGGAAATAGACAAAAAACACTATCAAAAATAGGGCTTTACCCACATGTGTGTGACTTCGGTGGACAATTTTTCACAACATGAAACCAGTCTGGATTCATGTTGTTCTGAAAAAATGCCAGGAGAGAATTGTTGAATATAATTATATATAGAACACAAATGTTCTAGAATGTTCGATTATGACATCATACTGTGCCATCACAAATGTTCTAGAATGTTTGATTATGACATCATACTGTGACATCACAAATGTTCTAGAATGTACTATTATGACATCATACTGTGACATCACAAGTTCTAGAATGTTCTATTATGACATCATACTGTGACATCACAAAAATCACAAAAATAAAATAATCTTTTCTTTTTTTTGTAGTCTTAAATAGTTTAAAAATATCAGTCACTTCTGAAAATAAATTACAAAAAGTTTTTGGAAAATAGCTCTTTATTTGATTAACATAAAAAGGTGTTTTCTACACAGAGAACAGCAATATTAATATCTTAAATCAGAAAATGAGTTTTGGAGCAATTCCATGAAAATGTCAACCTCACCATGAAAAAGAAAGTTATAAAAAATCAAGTCCAATTCACTCTGCCTGGACTGGTTCAGAGAAATGGTATCTCCCTCTGTTATCCATGTGAGGATTGAGGTGTTCATGAATCTGATCAAAACTGACTCAGGACTTGTCCTCTTTGGTTGGAAGTGCAGCGGTAAAGCCTCCATAAGGGACATGGACATGTGGCGTTTCTGAACCCTCTGCTCGACTCCTTCTCTTATGGTCACTGCATCCTTCATAACGCTGTGTATTTTGTCACCTATCTCAAAATCCAAACGGTCAAAACATTTCTTATTGCAGGCTCATCTTTATCTCAATAAGTGTAACTAAAATGTGTAAAAAAATAAGACCAGAATGACTAATTGTTGCTAATATGTCATCTTTATAAAAGTTAGCTTTGCTTAGGAAGTTTGGTTGACATTGCATTCCAGATGCATGTTTTATGACAACTTTTCCTGGAAAACGTTATGGATGCGAGCATATGGCTCGCTGATAACAAACTATCATTACACATGGGCAAAACAGAGTCCATTCTCTTCGGTTCAAATAACAAACTCAGCAAGACCGACGGCTTCTCAGTTACAGTGGGTGACAATATTGTCACAAGGAAAGATGAAATTACCTACCTGGGGTCCATCCTAGAGGCTAATCTCTCCTGTGACAAAATGGCATCCAATGTAATAAAAAAAGTCAACCAACGAACTCGATTCTTGTACCGGATCTCCTCTCTGGTAAACAAGAACACCCTGAAGACTCTGGCAGGAGCACTCATTCAGGGGTACTACGACTATGCTTGCACCTCATGGTACCAAAGCACCTCAAAGGCGCTAAAAACAAAATTACAAACATCTCAAAACAAACTGGTCAGACTACTGCTTGACCTTACTCCTAGAACCCACCTCACCCCTGCCCACTTCGACAACCTAGGATGGCTTAGAGTAGACGACAGAGTACAACAACTTGCAATGGGCCTGGTCTACAAGATACACTACACGACCAAGGTACCCATGTACATGTCAAAATACTTCCCAAAGGTCAGTGAATACCACGATCACAACACCAGAGGGAGCTCCACAAATCATGTCAAACCCAGATTCGGCTCAAATAAGGGACTAAACACGTTTCGCAATTATGCCACATCAATGTGGAACGCCCTACCCAAAGCTGTAAAGGAATGTGGATCACTACCCACTTTCAAAACCTCTCTCAAGGGACACCTACGGGAGACTGCAATTCAACACTGGCCCCTGTAAATATCCTAACCCAATCATTCCAACCCCCTCCAATGTACAGTCATTTACCTAGTATGGTTTTGTCAATAGTTCAATGTACAATTGTGTTTGTTTGTACAGTGTCTCCTCCCCCCCCCCCTCAATGTACAGTGTTACTTGTTTATACAGTATGCCCCCCGCCCCCCCCCCCCCCCCCAACCACCTCCAATGTAAATTACCCAGTATGGTTGTCAATATCCCAATGTACCCAACCCCCCCCACCCAACCTCCAATGTACAGTTTCTACGTCAAATGTATATACTCCCTTTTCTTGACTCCTTCTGTATCACAAACAGTACTGTATTTGCAAATCTGGTATGTCATAAATGTATAGATGTAGCAGTACTGACTATCTGTATGTCATGTATGTCATATATGTCTATATGAATTGAAAATGGGGGACCCTGATGGAAACAAGACAAACGTCTTTCTCAGGTCTGCATCCCCTTAACAATTGTATGTATTGAGCCGTACTGTATTGTACCCATTCTGCAATCTGTTAAATAAAGTTTTCATTCATTCATTCATTCATTCATTCATTCATCATTCATTCATTCATGTTACATTCGCTGTCCCATAAAGGGGCATTATAACAGCATGCTTCACCTGCCAATGGAAAGACACAAAGTACATAATTGATTCACATATTGATACAACAGCCCTTCATGACCAAAGGTGAGGTTAGAAAAATATCTGTTGATTATTTTTTTTGTCATTCTGGCCATTCAGAAAGTCATACAATTAGGTTAATCGAAAAATAAATGTTTACATCATTGTGTCTCCTCCTGTAGTGTGAAAAAACATGCATTCTCATAAATATTACGATCAAATCTATTTTGTACTTCAAAATATAGACCTTGATGATACATTTGAAATTGGTTTGGTTATGATCATGTTATTTAAATTTGTTCATGGTGAGGTTGGCATTTGCATGGAATTGCCCATAAACTCAAAACACCGGGAGTGTTGCGGTGGTTTATCTAGTAACTGCGAATCTTTTGAACTTGCTAGATTGAACTTGCAGTTGTGAATGAATTGGCTACAACGAATCTTATCGTTACAACACATTGCGTGAATGAATGAATGAATGAAAACTTTATTAACAGATTGCAGAATGGGTACAGTGCAGTACAGCTCAATACATACAATTGTTAAGGGGATGCAGACCAGAGAAAGACTTTCGTCTTGTTTCCACCAGGGTCCCCCATTTCCAATTCATCGTAACATATATGACATACATGACATACAGATAGACAGTACTGCTACATCTATACATTTATTCAGCGTCTTATCGAGTTTATCGACGAACAGTGTCAAACATTATGTTACAAACAAAGATTAACATGTCTTACTTCAGTCGCGATGCTGATTTTCTCTCGTTTTTTGTCCTTTGATTTGGTCATTTTGCTGTGAAACACGGCGAAGTAAACAACTACACCAAACGCGGAAGTGCATTTACAGTAACTCTTCTTCGTGTACCGTTATTATTCAGCATCGGTTAGCGCCCCCTGCCTGTGGAAGAACTAGTTCCAAACAACTTTTCCATTGATTGAATGACTGACTGACTGAATGAATGAATGAATGAATGAATGAATGAATGAATGAATGAATGAATGAATGAATGAATGAATGAATGAATGAATGAATGAATGAATGAATGAATGAATGAATGAAAACTTTATTAACAGATTGCAGAATGGGTACAGTACAGTACAGCTCAATACATACAATTGTTAAGGGGATGCAGACCAGAGAAAGACTTTTGTCTTGTTTACATCAGGGTCCCCCATTTTCAATTCATCGTAACATATATGACATACATGACATACAGATAGATAGTACTGCTACATCTATACATTTATGACATACCAGATTTGCAAATACAGTACTGTTTGTGATACGAAAAGAGTCCAGGAAAAAAAAAGTATATACATTTGACGTAGAAACTGTACATTGGAGGAGGTTGGGTAGGAGTGGGGGGGGAGGTTGGGTAGGAGGGGTGGGTGGGGGACACTGTACCACTGTACAAGCAAAACTGTACATTGGAATATTGACAAGACCATACTTGGTAATTTACTGTACATTGGAGGGGGTTGTGTTAGGACATTTACAGGGGCCAGTTTCGAATTGCAGTCTCCCGTAGGTGTTTTTTGAGAGTGTTTTTGAAAGTAGGTAGTGATTCACATTCCTTTACAGCTTTGGGTAGGGCGTTCCACATTGATGTGGCATAATTGCGAAACGTGTTTAGTCCCTTGTTTGAGCCGAATCTGGGTTTAACATGATTTGTGGAGCTCCCTCTGGTGTTGTGATCGTGGTATTCACTGACCTTTGGGAAGTATTTTGACATGTACATGGGTGACTTGGTCGTGTAGTGTATCTTGTAGACCAGGCCCATTGCAAGTTGCTGTACTCTGTCGTCTACTCTAAGCCATCCTAGGTTGTCAAAGTGGGCAGGTTGAGGTGGGTTCTAGGAGTAAGGTCAAGCAGTAGTCTGACCAGTTAGTTTTGAGATGTTTGTAATTTTGTTTTTAGCGCCTTTGAGGTGCTTTGGTACCATGAGGTGCAAGCATAGTCGTAGTACCCTTGAATGAGTGCTCCTGCCAGAGTCTTCAGGGTATTCTTGTTTACCAGTGAGGAGATCCGGTACAAGAATCGAGTTTGTTGGTTGACTTTTTTTATTACATTGGATGCCATTTTGTCACAGGAAAGATTTGCCTCTAGGATGGAACCCAGGCAATATCTTCTTTCCTTGTGACAATATTGTCACCCACTGTAACTGAGAAGCCGTCGGTCTTGCTGAGTTTGTTATTTGAACCGAAGAGAATGGACTCTGTTTTGCCCATGTGTAGTGATAGTTTGTTATCAGCGAGCCATATGCAGATTTTGCCTAGTTCTGAGCTGAGGGTTTTTTCAACCTGTAACTTGTTCTTGTCAGAGACCAGCAGGACTGAGTCGTCCGCAAACAGGAACAAGTTGCAGTCACTCACAAGCTGACGACATGTCATTTGCATAAATTAGGAACAGTAGCGGACCTAGTATGCTTCCTTGTGGAACACCACAGCTTACTGTGAGGGGGGAGGGGGGGGGGGGTACCATTTACCTCCACCATCTGCTCTCTCCCCTCCAGGTAGGATTGCATCCAGCTCACTGATAGACTGTCAAAACCAATTGCTTTTAGCTTGTCAATCAGAATGGTGTGATTGACAGTGTCGAAGGCCTTTTGTAGGTCCAGCATGACCATGCCGCAGTATTTGCCCGCGTCCACCTCTTGTTTGATGTGGTCGTTTAAATAGAGAAGGCATGTGTCAGTGGAGTGGGATGTTCTGAAGCCAGATTGGAATTCGTAGATTAGATTTTTTTCCGCGAGGTATTTTTCGACCTGTTCGTATACAATTTTTTCCATGACTTTCGAGATGGAGGTAAGGATAGAAACAGGGCGGTAGTTGCCTGGGTCTAATTTACTGCCTTTTTTGTGCAGGGGTGTTACTCTCGCAATTTTGAAGTCCTTGGGGACGTGTCCCTGTTTTATGGAGAGGTTTATTATGTGTGTGATGACTGGGGTGATAACGGCTGCTGAGTCTCTGAGGAATTTGGAGGGGATGTTGTCATGGCCAGTGGCCTTGTTAGGTTGGAGGGCGCTCAGTTTTTTGAGTACCTCATCTGTTGTTACCATTTCCAGTTTGAAGTCGTCTTTGTGGACCCCTAGGTTCTTGTAGTATGCTACTATGTGTTCTACCCCATAATGCCCTGAGTGGGAGGGTAGTTTGTTTACCAGTGTTGTGGCTATGTTTGTGAAGAAACTGTTTAAGTAATTGGCTACATCCAGCTTGTCTGTGATGAGCGTGTTGTCCGTCTTTATGTTTATGTTTGAGAATCTGGTTTTAAGTTTTTTACTGCAGCCTAGTTGGTTATTGAGTAATTTCCAAAGTTCACGTGGTTTGTTTTTGTTTTCCTCCACTTTAGTAGATTGATTGATCTACAAATCAACCCCCACACATGGGCTAAACTAGACCTCTCAACTCAACGGCCACATTGAGAAGAGACAAATGGATTCCATTTAGAACTCTACCCGCAGGAAAGCGGGATATAAAGGGATTGATTGATTGAAAACTTTATTAGATTGCAGAATGGGTACAAATACAATACACAGTACATCTCAATACTAACAACTGCTAAGAGGATGAAGACCAGAAAAATACTTTTGTCTTGTTTACATAAGGGTCCTCCATTTTCAATTCATCAAGACATTTATGACATACAACACGACATACACATATACGGAACTGTGTAAGAGATAGAGATCATACAAAAATTATACATCCGAAGGGGAAGAAACTGTACATTGGAGGGGGGGGGGGGGGGATTTTGACATTTACCGGGGCCCGTTTCTAATTGCAGCCACCCCGTAGCCCGTAGGTGCTCTTTGAGAGTGGTTTTGAAGGAGGGTAGGGATTCATGCACATTCCTTTACGGCTGTGGGTAGGGATATGTCACTTTAGTAGAACATGTCAAGTTTCAGCTGTTTTACCTTTATGTCAGTTTATCTACAAGTAAGCTATAGTGACCTATCTTCTACTGTATCTATCTATTGATTGATTGATTGAATTTTTTTTAACAGATTGCAGAATGGGTACAATACAGTACGGCTCAATACACACATCTATCTGTCTGTCTGTATCTATCTATTTATCCATCTATCTATAAAATGCTGATGACCCCATGCGATCTAGCAGAGCAGCACTAGAATGTAACAACAGGCTAATATCATAAAAGCGCAAACTTGTCATTTAGCAAATGTAGAAGGTAGCTATATACAATTAGGCTTGCAGAGTTTATCAGTGGGCTGATGGTTGCAGGACAGAATAATCTACTCAGGCCTATCTCTTATTCCTACTTATATGTCTATGCCCCCCCCCCCCCCCCCCGAGAACTTGTGCTGCTGCTGCTGTTGTTGTTAATTCTTGATACGAATCAGAGTTTCCTTTTCATGTGACAACACAACGGGACGACTGCTGCGCACCGATGACTTGTTGAGAGACGGAGCTCTAATCAGATTATCTGATTTGCGAGAAGGTTGGCTGATCCTTCGGGGGGAGAAGGGCGACCAGCCTATACCCCTTTCTCTCGTCTCAGATTATTAACTTTTCTTAATAATAAAAAAAAGAAATGCCTCTCTTCATCAGGCGAGACCAGATATTTGCCCATCAAGTGCATCTGCTGGAACACAAACTTCGGGTAAGTGCTCCTTTAACGTGCGGTCGACTCTCTCTATCGCAGTGATCTAAATCATCTAAGATAAGATAGACAGACAGATAGACAATATAAGATAAGATCTTTGTCTCGGACACATGTCTGCTGTATGAATATAATGTACAAACATAAAGCCTATATATGTACATAGACATAGGTTTATTCTGTATTTTATTTTAATTTATCCTTTACTTAACCAGGGTAATCATGTTGACATTTCCACCTCTTCAGGTGAACCCTCATGGCCAAGAAGGCAGTACACCGATAGTTTCACAGATATACAACAACATAAAACAAGATTGTAAAATCAAGTACCATGTACCTCTTATCTTGTGTCGTCATGTTTGTTTATGTGTTTGTTTAAAAAAATTATAAAAAAATAAAATACAAAGTACCATGTACTATGTTTACGTATACGTTTACCTGTTAAACGTATATATATGTTAAACGTATATGTTTACCTGTACCCCCCCCCCCCCCCCTATGCTGCTATGATGCCTGAATTTCCCCAAGGGGATCAATAAAGGAATATCTTATCTTATCTTATCTAAAGAGGAGAGAAAATGTCTTCAAATGTCAATGACAATGTTAAAAACACGAGGACCTATCTGTCTGTCTGTCTGTCTGTGTATCTATCTATTTATTTATCTATCTATCTATCTATCTATCTATCTATCTATCTATCTATCTATCTATCTATCTATCTGTCTGTCTGTCTGTCTGTCGGTCTGTCTGTGTATCTATCTATCTATCTATCTATCTATCTATCTATCTATCTATCTATCTATCTATCTATCTATCTATCTATCTCTCTCTCTCTCTCTCTCTCTCTCTCTCTCTCTCTCTCTCTCTCTCTCTCTCTCTCTCTCTCTCTCTCTCTCTCTCTCTCTCTCTCTCTCTCTCTCTCTCTCTCTCTCTCTCTATATATATATATATATATATATATATATATATATATATATATATTAGGGCTGGGACTTTATCGCATTAATTTAGATTAATTAACTACAGAAAGAATTAAAAGTAAAAAAAAAAATGATGCATTTAATCGCATGATGATTTTTCTTTGTGTAAGAATGTTACCTTTCAAAGGAGACCAGACTCATGCATGTGCTATACGTATAAAGTATAATAAATTGCAAATTACTTTTTTTCTTTGTCTGGTTTGTTCATAAAACAAAATAAAATAAGAGAAATTGAGATCAATCAAGATCTTTTTTATTTATTTTTTTCAATTGTCAACTGTTCTGGAATGTACTTGAAAGTACTGCGTTTTACTTTTACCTCGAAAGTGCTTGAGTTTACAAAAGGTCCTTTGCGCTATACTGTATTATTCCTACAATTGCATTGATCTGTTGGTCTGTAGTAGCTAATACAGGATTTTGCTGCTTAAACGTATGTGTAATGTATATTCATTGATTCACTCGTATACCAAAATGTATTTGAATTGAAATATTTAGCTTTTCGCATCAAATATTGATATGTGATTAATTAACTAGAAAGTCTCAAAATAAAATTGTAATCGAGTCCCACCACTAATATATATCTTTCTATTTCTATCTCTCTCTCTCTCTTCTATCTATACAAGATTATGTTGAATGATGTAGATCATTGAGTTAATTTGAGTTAATGATGATAATCTAGCCTTCTAAACATGCTTCATATCCTTTACCGAGGACCTTATTTTATACAAACTGCACATTCCCAGAGCAAAGAGGAGCGCATACTGGAGCTGGAGACTGAAAATGCCATTCTTCATCTGAGGCTTGCTGAGGTGAGTACATCACCAGGCTACTATCATTTAGGGATGGGCAGTAGTTATTCCGATACTCCACTATTTAAAATGACGTAGGTGTTTTGACTATAGCTGATGGTTTCATTTCATGTTGACTGCATTGATTCAGCCTGCTGATTTATCTGTTCAATACATTGGATTTGGGTTCCTTATTTACCGGTATTTTTTATAATAAATCACAACATTTGTAATTATGATGATTTGTTTATTGAAGGTGAGGATCGCAGAAGCCCTTTAGGATACATTATCATAAAAATTAAAGTTTTACATAATACTTGATATATGTGTAACGGATGGTACCGTGAGGCGCAGTCATGATGGACTTCAGATGTTGTGAAGTGACTGTGGCGAGTAGCGGTGCTGTGGGTTAAACTCACTCTCACCCTTAAAAGACACATAGACACGTTGCAAAGCAGTGAGTTCACCTCTTGGTATAGCGGTCTGTGCAGTCGACCCGTGGTGCGGCAGATCGACCCGGTTCGAAACTCCCTCGGGGCATCGAAGTTTAAGGTGACGATATGACAACCGTTACATATGCATAAAAAAACTGAAAAAGCTAATCCAAGGCACTCTTCAAAAAGTACAATTTTAATAAAAGGCTAGTTCATAATGGAACAATAAAAAAAACATGTTTCAGCCTCACACAGTCTTCATCAGAGCCTTGGACCAACGAGCACCTTCACACAGCTCTGCTTCACACAGCTCACCTTCACACAGCTCTGCTTCAACAGCGTTTGAATGCCGTAGCCCTCCTCTGCACTTCATATAATAATAATAATAATAATGTCTTGAATTTATATAGCGCCTTTCACGTACACTGTAAAACATTTATGTTTTTTCACAGGAAATTCACTATATTATTTTACAGATTACTTTTGTTTTTCTACTTTAAGTGTAAATGCCATAAAAATACAGTAAATTACCTTTTATCAAAATATTAATTATTTGATTTTACTGTAATTTGACAGTAAGTATTTGGCAACCATTGATGCCAGACATTTGCAGTTTTCTTGCAGCTTTTTTTCTTACAGTGTACCCAAGGCGCTTTACAAAAAAGGGGGAAGGGGAGAGGATAACGGTGACCTAAACTAAGAAACAAAATACAAAAAGAGAACAGAACTAACACCACCCATCCCTACTATCATTGTGTATTCTGCCCTGGCCCAGGCTCTCTACCCTGTCTCATCCACACAGACTGGGTTCTAACAGATGGACATGCTTAGGGTGTCTGTCTGCAAGGCCAGGTGCCAGCAGACAGAGGGTGTCTGTTTATTTCACCTGCCTGCCCACCTAAGAAGTGGGTTAAATCCAACTTGGCAGTGTAAATAGTCCAGTATAGAGCAGTGTTTCTCAACTGGTGGGCCGCGACCCAAAAGTGGGTCGCGGGGCCAGTTTTAGTGGGTCGCGGATGTGTGAAAAAAAGAAAAGAAAACGTAACAATTATTTTTAATCTTTTTTTTGTTTTTGCACTACCTATCTTTGTGAAAGTGGCTTCTCAGCTCTGGTCCAGCTGAAGACAAAGCAGAGGAACAGATTGGAAATTGAGCATGACCTCAGAGTTGCTTTGTCTACCATCACCCCAGACTTTGAGACTCTTGTCAGGAGCAAACAACATCCCCAGTTATCCCATTAGTTCCCTGGGATGTTAAGCTAAGAAGTCTGCTAAGAAGGATATATTATTTATTATTATTTTATTTCATTGTGTTTTTAGCCCTAGTTGCACTTTTGTTGCAACCCCAGTTATCCCATTAGTTCCCCCAAACGTAGGTCTGTTATGTTAAGCTAAGAAGTCTGCTAAGAAGCATATATTATTTATTATTATTTTATTTCATTGGGTTTTTAGCCCTAGTTGCACTTTTGTTGCACTTTTTTGTGTTTATTTCGTGTTTTTAACAGTACATGAAAGATTGTGTATTACTGCAAAAAAAAGTGAAATAAATCAGTGGTTAAAAAATGTGGGTCGCGACTTAATGACTAAGGAAAATGTTGGGTCCCGAGGCGAGACCAGTTGAGAACCACTGGTATAGAGGATGTAGAGCCGGCACACTATGCTTTAACAAACCTTTATTAATAAGCACCGGGCACCGTTTCAACCCGCCCTGGGTCTTCATGAGCTCTTCATCAGATCTCCATGATGTGCATAGTGTGTGGGTTCCACACCGGTTCTTACGTTGGCTTTTCATATCAACCACCAACACAGACGAAGGTGATGTACATAACTATACTTTAAATAGCGAGCATCACACGCAGTAGGATAAAAGGTTGCTATATTGTATATATACATTTTTTCCCTTTGTCATTGATAGTTAAACCTGGGACAAGATAATTTTTAACTGTCAACTATCCAATCCAATCCAATCTATACTATATATTAAGAACTATATGTCAACTATATATTAACCATATGTAAACTATATATTAACTGTATATTAACTCTATGTCAACTACTGTATATATTAACTATATGTCAACTATATATTGACTATATGTCAACTATTAACTATATATTAAATAATATATATAGTTGACATATTATGTCAACTATATATCTCAGTCAGCCAAACCTCCCCAATGTGCTGCATGAGCTATTGGTTCTCTCCTATGAACTATGAGTACCAGGGCTGACCCTTAGAAGCAAATCCATCACCTCCCGCTAGGGGCCCCTGGTAATAGAAAATGGGTGGAAAGGGGGGGGGTCTTAATAAATGGATAGGAAGATCTTTAATTGTCTTCATTTGTTGGCGGCTGGGTGGCGTAGCGGAGATAGCGCTCGTCACCAATGCAAGAGACTCCGGTATCGAATCCCAGTCTCAGGTTTGCCTTCGACCTGGGCCGGCCGTCGTACTGGCTCATTTGGCAGAGTCAGCGGGTGGAAAGTCGATGGGTGGGGATTGGACGTTGTGGACAGCGACTCCTACAGGTCGGTTGGGTGACGCCTGCACAGCAGAGACGGGAAGTATCGGGGGCAGCGTGAGCCTCCGACGCGTTACTCCTCGCCACTGAGAGTCCGCGCTGTCTGGTGAAAAGATGCGACAGGCTGCCTCCTCGTGTACCGGAGGGGACACGTGATGCAAGGCTTCTATCCTCACTACAACCGACCAGTGGGGGGGCATAGTCTAGCAACGTTCAAGACAGGGGAGGGGAGAATTGGCAATACGAAATTGGGATGGGAGAAAAATAGAAAATGAGGAGAAAAAGTGGATCAAAAAAAGAATTGTCTTCATTTGTTGACACTGTGTCAAAGCTAACGGTTGAGTTAAAAACCATGTGAGGTGTTTGAGTCAAGAGAATAGAAGGGGGCCAATCAATCAATTATTGCTTAGGGCCCTGAAAAAGGCATGGGGCGGCCCTGCTGAACATGCCACCAGCATACTGATGTTGTTGCTCTGTGTGTCCAGTGTCTGGGGAGACTGAGGAGGGTCCGTGAGGAGGAGACCGATGCCCACAAACACCAGCAGCAACTGAGGAACACGCAGGAAATCACCCAGGCAGCCCTGAGCAACCTCCTGTCTGAAGTCCAGGTACAACAACAACAAGAGACATGCCTGGAGCCACTTACACATGCTCATTAATGCCAGGGATAAACACCTACATGAACCCAGTTCACTCAGTAGAGTGTACCCGCCTTTATATCAGTGAAATAGAGTTTACTCACCTTTCTTTATATCTGTCAAATAGAGTTTACCCACCTTTACATTTGTGAGATAGTGTACTCACCTTGAATCTATGTGAAATAGAGTGTACCCACCTTTATATCTGTGAAATAGTTTACCCACATTTATATCTGTCAAATAGAGTTTACTCACCTTTACATTTGTGAGATAGTTTACTCACTTTTATATCTGTGAAATAGAGTTTACTCACCTTTATATCTGTGAAATAGAGTTTACTCACCTTTATATCTGTCAAATAGAGTTTACTCACCTTTATATCTGTCAAATAGAGTTTACCCACCTTTACATTTGTGAGATAGTTTACCCACCTTTATATCTGTGAAATAGAGTGTACTGTACCAAAGTTCAACCCAAGTTCAAGTTTGTTTATTAATTAACACGCCTTTATATCTGAGAAATAGAGTTTACTCACCTTTATATCTGAGAAATAGAGTTTACTCACCTTTATATATGTGAAATAGGGTGTACCCACCTTTATATATGTGAAATAGGGTGTACCCACCTTTATGAAATAGGGTGTACCCACCTTTATATATGTGAAATAGGGTGTACCCACCTTTATATATGTGAAATAGGGTGTACCCACCTTTATATATGTGAAATAGGGTGTACCCACCTTTATGAAATAGGGTGTACCCACCTTTATATATGTGAAATAAACCTCTCCATAAAACAGGGACACGTCCCCAAGGACTTCAAAATTGCAAGAGTGACCCCTCTGCACAAAAAAGGCAGTAAATTAGACCCAGGCAACTACCGCCCTGTTTCTATCCTTACCTCCATCTCGAAAGTCATGGAAAAAATTGTATACGAACAGGTCGAAAAATACCTTGCGGAAAAAAATCTAATCTACGAATTCCAATCTGGCTTCAGAACATCCCACTCCACTGACACATGCCTTCTCTATTTAAACGACCACATCAAACAAGAGGTGGACGCGGGCAAATACTGCGGCATGGTCATGCTGGACCTACAAAAGGCCTTCGACACTGTCAATCACACCATTCTGATTGACAAGCTAAAAGCAATTGGTTTTGATAGTCTATCAGTGAGCTGGATGCAATCCTACCTGGAGGGGAGAGAGCAGATGGTGGAGGTAAACGGTACCCTATCCCCCCCCCTCACAGTAAACTGTGGTGTTCCACAAGGAAGCATACTAGGTCCGCTACTGTTCCTAATTTATGCAAATGACATGTCGTCAGCTTGTGACTGCAACTTGTTCCTGTTTGCGGACGACTCAGCCCTGCTGGTCTCTGACAAGAACAAGTTACAGGTTGAAAAAACCCTCAGCTCAGAACTAGGCAAAATCTGCATATGGCTCGCTGATAACAAACTATCATTACACATGGGCAAAACAGAGTCCATTCTCTTCGGTTCAAATAACAAACTCAGCAAGACCGACGGCTTCTCAGTTACAGTGGGTGACAATATTGTCACAAGGAAAGAAGATATTACCTACCTGGGTTCCATCCTAGAGGCAAATATTTCCTGTGACAAAATGGCATCCAATGTAATAAAAAAAGTCAACCAACGAACACGATTCTTGTACCGGATCTCCTCACTGGTAAACAAGAATACCCTGAAGACTCTAGCAGGAGCACTCATTCAAGGGTACTACGACTATGCTTGCACCTCATGGTACCAAAGCACCTCAAAGGCGCTAAAAACTAAATTACAAACATCTCAAAACAAACTGGTCAGACTACTGCTTGACCTTACTCCTAGAACCCACCTCACCCCTGCCCACTTTGACAACCTAGGATGGCTTAGAGTAGACGACAGAGTACAGCAACTTGCAATGGGCCTGGTCTACAAGATACACTACACGACCAAGGTACCCATGTACATGACAAAATACTTCCCAAAGGTCAGTGAATACCACGATCACAACACCAGAGGGAGCTCCACAAATCATGTTAAACCCAGATTCGGCTCAAACAAGGGACTAAACACGTTTCGCAATTATGCCACATCAATGTGGAACGCCCTACCCAAAGCTGTAAAGGAATGTGAATCACTACCCACTTTCAAAAACACTCTCAAAAAACACCTAAGGGAGACTGCAACTCGAAACTGGCCCCTGTAAATGTCCGAACACAACCCCCTCCAATGTACAGTAAATTACCAAGTATGGTCTTGTCAATAATCCAATGTACAGTGTTGTTTGTACAGTTGTACAGTGTCCCCCACCCACCCCTCCTACCCAACCCCCCCCCCCCACTCCTACCCAACCCCCCCCCCCCCCAACCACCTCCAATGTACAGTCCCCCCCCACCCCCACCTACCCAATCCAATGTACAGTTTCTACGCCTAATGTATATACTCTTTTCTTTCTGGACTCTTTTTGTATCACAAACAGTACTGTAATTGCAAATCTGGTATGTCATAAATGTATAGATGTAGCAGTACTGTCTATCTGTATGTCATGTATGTCATATATGTTACGATGAATTGAAAATGGGGGACCCTGATGTAAACAAGACGAAAGTCTTTCTCTGGTCTGCATCCCCTTAACAATTGTATGTATTGAGCTGTACTGTACTGTACCCATTCTGCAATCTGTTAATAAAGCTTTCATTCATTCATTCATTCAGTACCCACCTTTATATATGTGAAATAGGGTGTATCCACCTTTATATATGTGAAATAGGGTGTACCCACCTTTATGAAATAGGGTGTACCCACCTTTATGAAATAGGGTGTACCCACCTTTATATCTGTGAAATAGGGTGTACCCACCTTTATATCTGTGAAATAGGGTGTACCCACCTTTTCAAGCTGATAAGTATCTTTATGATTTAAATGAGATTATACTGTAGCACAATAAGAATCATCAGATCGATGCAAGTTATACAATAGGTTATGAAATCGGGTCTCCTTTAGGAAATAAAGCAACATATTACTATTCTGAACAAAGAACAAAACGCTTCTTTTTTTGTATATTGGTGATTATTGGCGTTACTGTGATCATCGACTGGACTAGCACACCTTTTATTTTTTTTAATACACCATATTTCCTCAGATTATTACATATCGTAGCATTAAGTCACTGTCATCTCCCCATGTGACTGCAGGCCTTGAAGCAGGATCTGAGGGAGGTGTTTGCGGTGTACGTGGGCTTCGCCACAGATCTGGAGGACCAGAGCAAGCAGCTCCTGGAGAAGGTGGATCAAACCAGCTCGGCCCTGATGGGTTACCGTGGGGATGACGTGCAGAGTGAGTACCTGGTCGGATGGAACCAAAAACAACAACAACAAAAAAAAACACAACATGCAGGCAAAGGGTTAACCACCTCAAACAAAACCACACCACAACATGCAGGCAAAGGGTTAACCACCTCCAACACAATACTACACCACGACATGCAGGCAAAGGGTTAACCACCTCCAAAACAAAGCCACACCACAAAATGCAGGCAAAGGGTTAACCACCCCCAACACAAAACCACACCACGACATGCAGGCAAAGGGTTAACCACCTCCAAAACAAAGCCACACCACAAAATGCAGATAAAGGGTTAACCACCTCCAAAACAAAACCACACCACAAAATGCAGGTAAAGGGTTAACCACCTCCAAAACAAAACCACACCACAAAATGCAGGTAAAGGGTTAACCACCTCCAAAACAAAACCACACCACAAAATGCAGGTAAAGGGTTAACCACCTCCAAAACAAAACCACACCACAAAATGCAGGTAAAGGGTTAACCGCCTCCAAAACAAAACCACACCACAAAATGCAGGTAAAGGGTTAACCACCTCGTTGAAAGCGCTGACGAACAGGCTCCAGCATGTGGAAATATACTGGCTTTTTCCAAGAAACAAAACAGTGCCAAGTGATAGCAAAGTGCTGGAGAACAATGGTTTTGTGTTAGAAATAGGAAACCCTACCGCCTGCATGTTGTGGTGTGGATCAAAACCTTTTGGTTTCAAGATCCTGTTTGCTTTCTGGTTCACTCTGAACCTGACCCGAACTGTGACCACAGGACTCCGTAAATAAGCTGATAGCTTTGTACCCACTACAAGTATTTAATACAACTCAATGTCCAAAAATCCAAACGATCCCTTTAACCACATAACGTGCACCGGGACGTATACGGCGGAACGCACGATAGTCATGGTACTTTGCAAGCGGCTAGCGGCTCGGGGCTGCATTTATCGCTGAACATATATATTACCGCGTTCGAAAGATCCATTTGTTGCCGTTCGACCAAATCCGTGCCTCGGTTCTCGAGTGACACGACGATATGTCAGGCGAGCGTCTTTTTACGCACAGCGCGTCAGATGACCACCCCCCGGACTCGAGACGCTCCAGAACTGCCAATCATCCGCTGATGGCGGCAATTATTTGTCAGCGTTGTAGCCAATGAGTGTACCTTTCCACTCATGCGGGGTGCGAATAAGGGATCTAGGTGAAAGTTGACAAGCGAATCAGACTTCAGAACAAACGGCGGTGGATGAGGAAATGGATTTGAGAGCTTTCTTTTTTTTATGCCGGTTATACTCGGACGTCTCTAAAAGACCCATTTCTGAACGTATTTTTTATTTTTATTTTTTTTTATCTTTCTTCCCCTCCTTTTTCCCGATTTTTCTCCCATCCCACCCTTCCTGGTTGTTGCATACTTTCCCCTACTGTTGGTCCGGGAGACCGGAGACTGTCACATGCTTTCCTCCGACGCATGTGCAGCCTGGGGCAGGCCAACCTGGCCGCGCAGGTTCTCACCGGGGAGAGTGTAGCGTGTGGGAGGCCACACTATCTCTCCTCAGTTCCAACCCTCGCTGAGCAGGCGCCCCGACCGAACTGTAGGGGTCGCTGTCCACAACGCCCAGGACCCACCCTTCAGCTTTCCCACCCCCTGATACAGCCAATTGTATCAGTGTGAGAGGCCAGCCAAGCTGATAGCAACGCCGGGAGCTGGATTCGAACAGGCGAATCCTAGTGTCTCCCGGTGTTGGTGACGAACGTAATCTCCATGCGCCACCTGCCCCCCCCCCCCTGAACGTATCTTTAAAAAATGTCGACCTATACTACATAAGACTTCAGGCTATGGAACCGCAGTGTTTTCCAGCTTATACCTCCATGCTGGAATATTGGAATATGGAATCTTGCAACCACTACAGAAAAATGTGAGTACACAAGTTCAAGTACAACTCAAGTTCAGACCTCTGTTACTCTATTTCATTAGCACTAAAAGTGATTTACCCTTTTGCATTAGTAACATCAGAATGTTATCTTTCAAAAGAGACCAGGCTCATGCATGTGCTATGAGTATAAAGTATAAAGCTAAGCTTTGCAAAGAATTTATGCAGTCCTCAAGTTCAAGTTAAAGTAAAGAAAAATTGCAGAGGACTTCCGGTTTTGAGATGTGTGGGTAGTGGACCAGTGTCAGAGCTCCCGGTCAAAAAACATCGAAAAAGGGAAGTAAAACTAACTAAAACAAAAGAAAAAGTGACGATTCAAGGATATAAGAGAAAAGGAAGGATGAACACAAGTCAAGTCAAGTCAAGAGTTTTATTTGTCACGGCATACAAGTATACAATGAAATGCGGGTGGTCTTGCCCGCATTGCCCACGAGAAAGAGAGAGAAAAAAAGGACCCCAGAAGAAGTACAAACAACGGAGGAAAGATCTCGGCACGAGGAAATGGCGGAGGAGGTAGATCAGGCAAGCATGACGCAGGGAGACAGAGAAGTGGAGCCTGTGGAACCCGCCTGGATAGCGAAGATGCAAGCGAACATACAAGCAAGCATACAAGCTAGTGTACAAGCTGCTAACCAAGAGCTACGAGCTAGCATACAAGAGCTACGAGATAGCATGCAAGCTAACGTGGTGAGTAACCAAAAGGTTATCCAAGAGCTACACGCTAACATGCAAGCTAACGCAAAGGATATCCAAGCTATACAAACTAGCATACAAGCTAGCGTGCAAGCTAACACGCAGGACATGCAAGATAGCGCGTTGACTAGCCAACAGGCTAACGCAACAGCTAACCAAGAGCTACAAACTAGCATACAAGCTATCCAGGCGAACATCGATGGACTCAGGGAAGAGTTGAAGAAAGGACAGGACGAGCTCAGAGAGGAAATGAATAAGGGACTCGAGGCAATGGATGGAAAACTGCAGGAACAAGAGAAAGACATAAAGATGTTGGAAGGAAGGACGGCTGAAACCGAGGAATGGACTACAGATATACAAGATATTCTAAAGGAGACGCTCGAACAACAGAACATATTGAGAGACATTTTTTTTTTTATCCACTTTTTCTCCCATTTTTCTATATTTTCTCCCATCCCAATTTCGTATCATCCAATTCAACCCTCCCCTGTCACGGACGCTGTTTCCTGCCTCCCACAAGCCGGCTGCAATGTGGACTAAGTCATACATAGCACAAGTCCCCTCCGGTACTTGAGGTAACAGCAGTCGCATCTTTTCACCTGCGCAGCTCGATCTCTCAGTGGCGAGGAGTAACGCGTGGGAGGCTCACGCTGCCCCCGACACTTCCTGATTCTACTGCGCAGGCGCACCAACCGACCTGTAGGAGTCGCTGTCCACAATGCCCGATCCCCACCCATCAGTTTCCCACCCCCTAATACGGCCAATGTGTATTAGTACGGACGACCAGCTAAACTGAAAGCAAATGTGGAGCGCTGGGCTCGAACTGACGAGCCCAGCGTCTCCAGCATTTTGTGGCGAGCGCCTTGCCCACTACGCCACGTAGCCGCCCCATATTGAGAGAAAAGTTAATGGACTTGGAGGGGAGGTCGAGGAGAAACAACATACGAATATGGGGACTGAAAGAAGGGATGGAAGGAGACTCTATGATCAAATATGTAAAATCATACGAAGGAAGGAAGGGAAGGGTGATATCAGCACTATATCAGGCAATAATGGACAGTAAGGGAAATACAACATTGTTTATAAAAGAAGTGGGAGAAAGAGTTAGAAATAGAGTTAACAGAGGAGGAATGGTATAACACATGTAAGACACAACAATCAACCACAGGATCAAGGATATGGAGGGAGTTTGGGTGGAAAAACATAATTAGATTCTTTATAACACCAGAAATACAGGGCAATTACACACCAGCAAAGAAACCATGTTGGAGGGAGTGTGGACAAGAAATAGCGAACCACACACACATATTCTGGAGATGTCAGAAAATAACGAACTACTGGGAAGAGATAGGAGAGATAATAAATGAAATAATAGGATACGAAATACCCCAGGAAGGCCAAGTGTTGTATCTGGGGAACCTATCACAGGAAGGAATTCAAGGGGAAGACTAAGATACTAATAGTGGCAGCCAAAAAAGCTTTAACTAAACTGTGGCACAGGGTAGAAGTGCAGACGAAGGAACAATGGATAGAGATAGTAGAGGGGATACAGGAAATGGAGAGAATCACACATCTGCTGAGGCTGCAAGAAGAGAAGTTTGAATCGAAATGGGAAAAGTGGGAAGAATATAGGAGGGGAAGGAACGACATCACAGGGGATTGAAAAGGATACAAGGAAATGATGAAAAATGTAAATAAAGGATGCAAATATAGAATGGACCGAAGGACCCATGCCACACTTTCTTTTCTCTCCGTTTTATTTTTATTTCTTGTTGATGAGTCTTTATAATTTTGTATGCTGAAATGTATTGTCTATGTATGTTGTTGAAAAAAATGAAAATAAAAACTTAAGTAAAAAAAAATATATATATATATAATTGCCACTTTTCTGTGTGCCTGTTGACCAAAATTGGTCAGTGTCATAATAAAACCTTTACCACTGAGCGACAAGTCAGGTCTCCATTGGAAAATAGATTTTGAATCTCAATGGGTCTTTGTCCTTTGGTCCTGGTAAAATAAAGGCTAAATGAAAAATAAATAGAAAATACAAAAGTCTCATAAGTAGCATTGTCTCGATCCTGGTACTGAACCTCTTCTGTGAGAATGTTGGCTGTTTCTCATCCTCCAGATGATCTGCCCATTTAGTTTTTACACAACTGACACACACACACACACACCATCTCCTAGTTGTTCTACACTGGAGCTTTTCATCCCTTAGTTCCGCTCTGCTTGGGCCAATGGTATATTTTTAATATTCTTTCTTTTCCTGTTCATTCTTACATTTCCCATACTTCTACCTCCATTTCTCTGTTAGTCTCTCACTGCTGTTCTCTATTCATCTGTTAGTTTATCACAGCTTTTCTCTGTTAGTCTATCACTGCTTTTCTCTGTTAGTCTCTCACTGAATTTCTCTGTTAGTCTGTTAGTCTATCACTGCTTTTCTCTGTTAGTCTCTCACTGCATTTCTCTGTTAGTCTATCACTGCTTTTCTCTCTTAGTCTCTCACTGCATTTCTCTGTTAGTCTGTTAGTCTATCACTGCTTTTCTCTGTTAGTCTCTCACTGCATTTCTCTGTTAGTCCATCACAGATTTTCTCTGTTAGTCTATCACTGCTTTTCTCTGTTAGTCTGTTAGACTATCACTGCTTTTCTCTGTTAGTCTATCACCTCTTTTCTCTGTTAGACTATCACTGCTTTTCTCTGTTAGTCTATCACCTCTTTTCTCTGTTAGTCTGTTAGTCTATCATAGCTTTTCTCTGTTAGTCTATCACAGCTTTTCTCTGTTGGTCTGTTAGTTTATCACAGCTTTTCTCTGTTAGTCCATCACAGCTTTTCTCGGTTATTCTGTTAGACTATCACTGCTGTGTCACTCACACATCCATTCCTCTGTCTCTCTCATTCTCAATCTCTCTCTCTCTCCATTCTGAAGTGATCGCCTCGCTATGGCTCAATTAGCGTTGCTGTGGTGATAATCCTCTCCCATGCCGTCCTCACCCGCCCCTCCACACTCCGCCGCTCATAAGACTTGGTCAGCAAGGTTTGACAAGGTTGTTGGGCGACCCACCCGCCACCATTGTGTCACCTGGTCGCCATGGTGACGAGGGCTCCGTCTGTTGGTTGAAACCGACCGGGTCACATGGTCTGGCTGTCACTCAGCCTGGTCTGTGGGAAAGCCCCCTGGTCCACGAGAGCTGACCCTGCTGCATTAGTCTCGCATGGCCAGACTTATCTCCCCGTTTCTTTAAAGTTTAAAGGATAAGGCTGGTGTAGCTTGACATGATATTCTTATGTCAACATAGTCTACGAAAATACCAAAACATACTTTATAATGCATATCATCTTACATATAAGTATGGTCCATCTAGCCAACATTGGATGTAGGTCACAGGGAAGAAAATGTTAAAACAATTGTTGTGTAGAACATGAGCATCATAGAATAGAATAGAAATACTTTATTCATCCTGAGGGAAATTTGGCACTACAGATTGCTCACAATAAACATTTAGGTAGTCAAAAACAAAAGTCACGAATAAGAATAAAAAATAATATTATGAATAATATGAATAAAATACGGTCCGGGATATACATTTTCTATGTTATGTGTATACATTCTAATATAAAAGATACAGTCAAGATATACAGTAAGTGTACAGTGTTGATTTAAGAGTAAAGTAAAAGTCCAGGAAGATTTGATAGTACTGTCACCCTGTGCTCAGTGGTGATCATAGTTTTTCCTGGACGTGAGTGTAATTATGCTGTTCTGTTACTACTGTACAGCAATACGTCCATAGAGCTTGAAGTACATTTTGTAATAACTAAACACATCATGTTATTTTGATATAAATGGTAAAATGGTAAATGGTGCATTTATATAGCACTTTTTATCCGAACCGGGAACCTTCCGATTACCAGACGACTGCTCTACCTCCTGAGCCACAAAGATATGTATTTGCAAACTGTATTTGATGATTTTAGCGGACAATGGGAACATTATGGCTTCCTGGTTCAGAGCTCCTGAGGTTAGGAGAGATTTTGAGAGTAGAAGGAATGCATTTCAGGTTTTGGTCTTTTCGTAGGCTATGTTGACAATAAGAAATAAAATCAAATTCCTCCTCATCCTTTAACTTTGTTTCAGCACAGTGCAACCTTCACGATGGGACCCCCCCTCTTATACTGTACTTTAACTATGTGCTCACGCTAGTTTATGGCACAAGGGATTAATAACATCATACCGTCTGCTATGGTTTGGTAGAGGTCAGTGTGAACGACGCCGGGGTCAAATACCGTGGGGTTTCTTTCTGCAAAAATCCTTCACCCATATGACCTTGACTTGGTAAAGGAGAACAAATATTATATATTTCTATTCTATCCGTTCTATGAGTAGATACAGTGCTATTTCCACTTATTTTCTATACTATTCTACTGTCTGTATCCTATTCTATTCATTCATGATCGATACTGTATCCATTCCAAGATGAGAAATTCCTGATAGTGCCCTACTCTTCCCACCTGGCTGAGCCTCTATTCTATTCTATCCATGATCCATGATGTATCCACTGTATTCATGCCAAGACCTCTTGAATGGCTCAGGGCGCTTAGGTGTGAATGTTTTTGTGCCAGGTGTGCGTGCGTGCGTGTGTGTGTGTGTGTGTGCAGCTGACTGGTGGCAGCAGGTCGCAGCTGAATGCTGGAGCGCACCATTCTTAACACCTGAGCAAACACCCGTCGTAACTGCCGCCGTTAACGTAGTAATGTGCAACATGTACTTGTGGGGCCGGTCTTCCGAAGAGAAGAGCCAAACAATTAGCTAAATACTGCTCAGTGTCAGCAATTATTGGCAGCCGGGCAATTTGGAGAAGACGCTGCTATCTGTACCCATGAGCTGTGTGTTGATTGTCAGGTTCATCATCCGTGTGAGTCTGTAACTTTGATTGCCACTGTGGCACGGTTGTATTCGAATAATCCCACAATGTACAAGCGCACTGTTAATATTTGTGTCCTTTAAACCTTGTTTTTATGTGGACATAAATAAAATATTCTAAATGTGTGTGTGTGTGTGTGTGTGTGTGTGTGTGTGTGTGTGTGTGTGTGTGTGTGTGTGTGTGTGTGTGTGTGTGTGTGTGTGTGTGTGTGTGTGTGTGTGTGTGTGTGTGTGTGTTTGTGCGCGCTAAGTGGGATTGGGAGCTTGGTCTGAGTTCAAAAGGTTCAAAAGGGACAGGAGACAGAGACGACCATATCAGATGTTTGTTTACTCCATTATAGCATGAGGACAAAAGCATAAAAAAGCACTTATCAACTAACAAAGCTTTGGTCGACTAAGACCAAACTGACCGATTAATCGACCCTGACCTTAACCAAACCCTAACCCCACCCTAACCTTAACACTAAAATACTGCCCTACAAAGACAAACCACAGTAACAAAGTTACTGCTAGTTGCCTTTTGTAGGGCAGACGCTTATCGAACTAAATCAGGACATCAAATATGTCCTCAGTTCTACCGTACAGTTCTACCATTCGATCACGCACAAATGTCCTGATTCCGTGGTGTATATTCTCAAAATGGTCCTGATTTACATTTTTTATAAACGTGTCCACACACACACACACACACACACACACACACACTCCTTTTTTAGGTTCAGATATCCCTCTTAAAACTACACAGTAAGGCTTTTACATTGAGTTGATTCTCCCCTAAATCAGTCTTCCTCTGTCTTCCTCCCAGGTCTGCAGGCTCGCGTGGAGGCCCTAGAGCGCTCTCTGGAGGACGAGAAGGAGAGGTGCAAGACAGAGAGGCTGAGGCGGAGAGAACTTCACAACACATTGGTGGTAAGACCTGGGCCCCGTTCCATGTACCGGGATAACCGAGTTAGCCGGATAAAGTTATCCGGCTAACTCGGTTAGCCTGACTTTCCGATTTCATGTACCTGGATTTTCCAAATCACCATGACAACATATCCAAAAGTTTGAGCCTGGTCGAAAGCAGAGTTCAAGTTCAAGTTAGCCTGAACTATCGCCACGCCCCCGCAAAGAAGTGACAGCCCGTTTCCTGAAACTATTCCCACAGTCTACGATCTGCATTATACCATTCTGAATTACGTTTTTGTGCTCCATTCTTCCAGAGGGGGCTTTTGAAATGTAAAATAGACCCAAAATGCTGATATTAAATTCACTTTGTCCTAAATAATGCACGTTATATATACCGTGGCGACGGTGGCGCTCGCTCGTGCGATGTACACATGATGTGGTTATTTTAATTGTAACTGGGATTAAGATGTCTGATGAGATGCGCTGTTTGACGGATTTGAGAAATTGAATGAGCCGTTGACGTCACATTAATGAATGAGGATAAAGAGATAAACTTCATTCAAAACAACGGATATTCTAAACACGGGTCTCTCGTTCATTAATGTATAAACAATGAATTTATCCCATCTGGCCCAGTGGCCCAGCGGTAGTGCTCATGCCTGCCAATTCAGCGACCGGGGTTCAAATCCCCGTGTTTCCAATATGATTTTTTTGAATATAATATTAATGATTATACGCCAAAGTAGCCTGGTTTTAAGTTAAAATATTATAAATCTACATGCATTGAGGATGTCATTCTTTATATAGCTCTCAACGTGCACCAAATTGAATTATTCCTATATTGCAAAAAGAAGGAAAAGACTAGGGCCTTGAACCCCGGTCGTCCGTGTGAAAGTCAAAAGAAGAACCCGTTACACCACAGAGAAGATAAGTAAAAGATTGACTATACATCAATCAATGGGTAAGAGAGCCGTATCGTAATTCTGTATAACAGTTAACTAATAATTTTCGCTAGCAAGATCTCATTTGATTATTCAATCCAGCAGGCAAGTTTAAAGAAATATAATCTGATTGATTGAGGTAATGAGGGACTTAGAATTAGCCTATAGATAACGCATTTAACTTGTCGGCGAGGCGATTGAGCCTATTGCAATCTGTCAATAAAGTCTTAAATCAATTAATCAATCAATGCCGTTGAGAATCAGGGTCTCTGCCATCGATACGTGCTGGCTTTCCACCTAAAACGGGAGCGCGCATCTAGCCTGACTTGAGCCTGACTCTCAAGTCTGGCTTGAGTTAACGAGACTGAATCCTCCTTTGTGAAACAGGAGAATCCCGGCTTTGAACATCGGGTTAACTGAAGCTGGATAATGGACATGTTGATCGACTTAGTTGAACCACGTACATGGAACGGGGCCCTGCTTTACCAACAGGAGCAGAGTTCAGACCTGCTTTACCAACAGGAGCAGGACCAGTGTTCACCACACAAGAGCTGCTACTAACCATTATTGAATACGGTACTCGTTAATCATACACATATTCGATTAATATTTTATTGAATCAATTCATTGGCTAATAGATTATTATAATTGTAGATTATTATTTAGATTATAGAATTTCTTTCTTTTTTCCATTTAAGTTTACTTTTTCCCATGAATGCACACTGAACTTGAGCTAAAACAGGCACTTTAACAGGGTATTTTTTTAGAGCTAAAATAGGCACTTTAACAGGGTCCTTTTAGAGCTAAAACAGGCACCTTAACAGGGTCCTTTTAGAGCTAAACAGGCACCTGTTCCACCCCAGGTGAAAATCTGCATAAAATGTATACCTAGGTAAATGGAATATTGCTCCACTTCTACAAGGGCTATTTGCATATTCTTGGTATCTAGGAACATCTATGGACCTCAGTGAATGTATTCTCAGTGTCAGAAATATTGTGTCTATTACTAGGCTTGCTTAAATTGTGATGAAACAAAGGAAAATATGAATTATGATTTTTCTTTTCATCTTTGACAGTGAATAACACCATGATAATAATGACCAGACTTAAAGAACTGCCACTGACCTTGTTCAGTACCCTCTTGAGATCATGTGTACAAAAGATCTAAGGAAATTAATAAAGGGAAGATGATAAAACCAAAGGTTCTGTATATACAGTACTGAATTCTCCCATCCGGACCAATGCAATTTGAAATATTATTATAGAATATAGAATATTTGCTTATACATTACCTTATTATAGCCAATTCGCACATTTATATATATATATATACATATAGTATCTTTCAAATGCCCGAGTTCAATTTGGATTTAGGCTCACCAGGCATGCATAATAACAGATAATAATATCTACTGTAATTGACTGTACTTTTTTTTATTTTTCTCATAGTGCAAGCATTTTGAAACTAATTTCAGATCTAGTTGTTCGTATATGCTAACAATATGGAGGAGAAACTAACTGCGTTTCAATATTTGTCAAATCGTTACCTTTTGTGGCTTATTATCAAGAATAATAACATTTATTGACATATTCCATAATTCAACTCAGAACTTTGAACCCCCATAGAACTTGAAGGGAAATGTAGTTTGAAAAAATGTCAACGCTCATCGACAGCCCTGAGTGCCCTCGACAAAATGGCCACGAAAAAACTACAATTTGCGGTTTTATTATATTTCCAAAATGGTCGCCGGCTCGGATAGACTTCTTCAAAATGAGAAGGTAAAACCTTATTATGACACTTTTAACCTATTGCTAACCTATTGCCAACCGTTGTACATTCTACATGCTTTTGTGACATAGTAGTGATGTTAATACTTGAAAACGGTTGATTTTAAAATCACAAATTATTTTCATCATTCATAAAAATATGCCTATATGATCATAATGTCAAAAGGGGTCGGTACCGACCCCGTGGGGGGGAACAGGTTAACAGGGTCCTTTTAGAGCTAAAACAGGCACTTTGTCGTGGCTTTTTCTTTTTCTTTTCTTACAATCCCACTGTTTCCGAATGAAATTATTCTTCTTCTTCTTTTGTATGTCTGTCAGACCGGATGCTTTGAAACATTTAACTGCCAACAATGAAATGTGTCGAAGTATTGATGCAGTGACTTGCAGTGGATTATTTTTCTGTGATTGAATTGTATGAATGTAGGGGGTTGACACTGGAATTGTTCTCTCTCTCTCTCTCTCTCTCTCTCTAGGAGCTGAGGGGTAATATCAGGGTGCACTGTAGAGTGCGTCCAGTTCTACCGTTCGATCACGTCCAGATCTCCACATTGGGGTAAAACGGCTCCTGATGTCCATCTTTATTAGATTAGATTAGATTAAAATGTAATGTCATTATTAGGGCTGACCCCTATTAATCGATTAGTCGACTAATCGGTCGAAAGGAGCTGTAGTCGACTGGCCAACCTCTTAGTCGAATATAATAAAATAATAAAAAAAAAATTTATATATATATTTTTTGATCATTCTTTCCAAAACAAAAGAGGCCTAGAAGTGTGGCTAACACTAATGGCACGCATACCAGAGGCTAACTGCCTACGAAAACAGGCACAGAGGCACTGAAAGAGGATTTCACCCGTCTAATGAACACACTAGACTAGACAAATATCAAGATGTATCCATCAGTGGACCAATTGCATGCTTTTGCAGAGGACAAGAAGCCTTCAGTCGACTCCTTCAGACATTAAGTACCCCCACAGCCCAAATGGAATGATAATTTTTTTTTTTCTTTTTTTTTAAAGTTTTTAAATATAACTTTTTTTTTCTTCTTTTTTAAGTCGACCAATAGTCGACTAACGTCAAATTTTGGCCAATCCTAGTCGACCATCCAAATCCTTAGTTGGGGACAGCCCTAGTCATTATACAGTACAACGAAAAGACGTTTGGCATCCAACCAGAATGCAAATGTAGCAGTAAAGTAATATACAATGTACAGGTGATTACACTGGATATAAAATATACAAATTAGTACTACTGAGTGTAGTGATAATCAGATGTATGTGTACAGAGCTGTAGTATTAATATGTACAGTGATAGAGGTTTAAAGACACTATGGTAGTAACTTGTAAGTCATACTGGCCAGCAGTGTAACTAGTAAGAGTAGGTAAGGGATATGTACAGATATAGAGTCTGCAGAATGTAAGAAGGATTATATGCAGACAGCTGTGGATAGATGTATATATATACGAATAAATATATATATATATATATATATATATATATATATATATATATATATATATATATGGTATATACAGCATTATTGTACATGCTATCATACAGCTTAGCACACAGATTGTTACTCAAATCTATTTCATTTGTTTCAAGATTTTGTGGCTTGATAACTAGGAGGAATAATCCCCACAATGTCCCCTCTCTCTCTCTCTCTCTCTCTCTCTCTCTCTCTCTCTCTCTCTCTCTCTCTCTCTCTCTCTCTCTCTCTCTCTCTCTCTCTCTCTCTCTCTCTCTCTCTCTCCTCTCTCTCTCTCTCTCTCTCTCTCTCTCTCTCTCTCTCTCTCTCTCTCTCTCTCTCTCTCTCTCTCTCTCTCTCTCTCTCTCTCTCTCTCTCTCTCTCTCTCTCTCTCTCTCTCTCTCTCTCTCCTCCCTCTCCCTCTCTCAGGCCGGCGTCATTAGAGGAGGTGATCCACGCGATCAACGATGTGAGTACTGACTGCGGGGTTTCACTCGCGCTCCACTCACTGCAGGGTCTTCCATCGTTAGAAGTCTGGGTCAGAGTGACCGACCTTCCCCTGTTTCTGCAGGACACGGTGTGGTGAACTGTATGAAGACGGGGAACCCAGCGCCGAACAGCTGTTTGAGTTTGAGAGGTAGTTCAGTATTGACACATCACTAGTATTAACCCTTTCACTACTACCACTACATACGGTTAACCCTTTCACTACCACTACAGAAGGTGGTAGTGAAAGGGGTAACCTTCTGTAGTGTGGTAGTGAAAGGTTAACCTTCTGTAGTGTGGTAGTGTAAGGGTTAACCTTCTGTGCGTGGTAGTAAAAGTGTTAACCTTCTGTAGTGTGGTAGTGAAAGGGTTAACATTATGTAGTGTGGAAGTGAAAGGTTAACCTTCTGTAGTGTGGTAAGTGAAGTGTTAACCTTCTGTAGTGTGGTAGTGTAAGGGTTAACCTTCTGTAGTGTGAAAGTGTTAACCTTCTGTAGTGTGGTAGTGAAAGATTTAACCGTCTGTAGTGTGGTAGTGAAAGGGTTAACATTATGTAGTGTGGAAGTGAAAGAGTTAACCGTCTGTAGTGTGGTAGTGAAAGGGTTAACATAATGTAGTGTGGAAGTGAAAGAGTTAACCTTCTGTAGTGTGGTAGAGAACTGAACATTCTAACAAAGACATAACAATGACTACTTTAAACCTACAGAGTTCTACAATTGACTTATCTCAAGCCCTGCCTCCCCCCCCACCCCACCCACCCAACCACCTCCAATGTACAGTCCCCCCCCCACCTACCCAACCCCCCCCACCCACCCAAACACCTCCAATGTACAGTCCCCCCCACCTTCCCAACCCCCCCCCACCCCACCTACCCAACCTCCTCCAATGTACAGTTTCTATGTCAAATGTACTCTCTTTTTTAGACTATTTTTGTATCACAAACAGTACTGTATTTGTAAATCTGGTATGTCATAAATGTATAGAATGTAGCAGTACTGTCTATCTGTATGTCGTGTATGTCATATATGTTATGATTAATTGAAAATGGGGACCCTGATGTAAACAAGACGAAAGTCTTTCTCTGGTCTGCATCCCCTTAACAACTGTGTGTATTGAGCTGTACTGTATTGTACCCATTCTGCAATCTGTTAATACAATTTTCAATCAATCAATCAATCAATCAATCTCTTTTTATTTTTATTTTATATTATCCTCCAATCGCAACTGTCGCTTCCCTCAGACAAATGAAGGGAAGCAACAGTTGTGATTGGAGGATCAAGAATTGAGATTAAGAATTACCTTCCCACAAAAACTGTATACCTGAAAGGTTTAATAGATATTTTTCAGTTTATCAACTATCAGTCACCATGGTGATTTTGCTTGACAGGGTGCATGGACCGGAGGATTCCAGGATGCAGTGTTTCAGGAAGTCAGACCCCTCCTCACATCTCTCCTGGATGGGTGAGTGAGGCGTAGTAAACATAGGTTCATACCAAATATCTGAATATCAAATAACAGTGCAACACCCTATTAAAATCATATATCTATGATTAGTGATACTTGAATCAGGGAGCACTGAACAGAGAGTAAGAGAGTAAAAATCTTAGGCTAATATACGAGAGAAACCACATTTTCAGTGATTCAGAATGGCAATAAAGTGTTCTATTCTATTCTATTCTATTCTATTCTAGTTTTTATTTTTTATTTTTTTTTATAAATTCTTTTTTATTATCTTTTTCCCCCCTCCTTTTTTCCGATTTTTCTCCCATCCCACTGTTTAGTCGTTATGCCAATTCCCAACCCCCTTCCTGGTTGTTGCGCACTCCCCCCCTACTGTTGGTCCGGGAGGCCGGAGACTGTCACATGCTTTCCTCCGACGCATGTGCAGCCAGCCGGCAGCCAGCCTGGCAGCGCAGATTCTCACTGGGAGAGTGTAACGTGTGGAAGGTCACACTACCTCCCTCCAGATCCTACCCTCGCTGTGCAGGCGCCCAGACCGAACTGTAGGGGTCGCTGTCCACAACGCCCAAGACCCACCCATCAGCTTTCCCACCCCTAAGCCCTAACACTGCCAATTGTGTTAGTATGAACGACCAGCCAAGCTGATAGCAACACCGAGAGCTGGATTCGAACCCAGCGTCTCCAGCGTTGATGGCGAGCGCCTTGCCCACTACACCACCTAGTTTCGACCTTTTAAACTCTCCCAGACCCACCAGTGTCCAAAAATGTCTGAGTGGCGTATTGCCCCCCATTTTACATGTTGCGTGCATGTATCCCCTCCCTACTTCCCATTTCTCCACGTGGAATACACCTGATTGGATAAACAACATGCTGGTGCTCTAGTGCGCCATCTAGTGGCTGAATGTTATCTATAGCACCATCTAGTGGCTGAATGTTATCTATAGCACCATCTAGTGGCTGCATGTTATCCATAGCACCATCTAGTGGCTGAATGTTATCTATAGCACCATCTAGTGGCTGAATGTTATCTATAGCACCATCTAGTGGCTGAATGTTATCTATAGCACCATCTGTGGCTGCATGTTATCCATAGCACCATCTAGTGGCTGAATGTTATCTATAGCACCATCTAAGGCTGAATGTTATCCATAGCACCATCTAGTGGCTGAATGTTATCTATAGCACCATCTAGTGGCTGAATGTTATCTATAGCACCATCTAGTGGCTGAATGTTATCTATAGCACCATCTAGTGGCTGCATGTTATCCATAGCACCATCTAGTGCAGGGGTCTCAAACTCAATTTACCTGGGGGCCGCTGGAGGTAGAGTCTGGGTGAGGCTGGGCCGCATCAAATATTCCACAAAAAAAGGGTTTCAAGTATTCAAAAAAAAAGTACAACTGATCCAATCTTCTCAATCTTTAGCAATAACATTTCAGAACATGAACAGTTCTTCAGAACATGAACGGTTCTTCAGGCTTCTCAGTGGTGTCAGTGGACTCATCCACAGCTATGGAAATGCACTGTGCATTTTTTTTATTCTATCACAAAGCTGTTTATAAAAAAAATAGGTAAAAACCATATTATGCGTTTTCATCAATAAATAAATGCCCCAATTTTTTTTTATAGATTGGGGGCCCCACATTTTTTAATAGATTGGGGGCCCACAAATTGATTCTTTCATGGGGCCCAGAATCTCCAGCTACGCCCCTGGCTGGGACTTTTTCCGTCCATTCACCTTTGAATTGCAGTCGACTTTTCTTTTACTGACCATCTTTGAAAATGCCATATTTTTCTGCTGGCTGCCTGCTGGCGAAAATAGGCTAATAGCTACATTTATCTCACAGAGATAAAACTGGGAGTGAGTTTACTGTAGATGCACTGTCAAGTGTCAACTCTGCTCCGACTTGAACTGAAAGAGAGAGACGACATGCAGTCCGTGAAGACCCGCCCTACTCCCCTACTCTGCCTCTGATTCGCAGACTGTGGGTGAGGGGGAAAAACGCTGACGGGACGCGTATGTGATTGGACCAGACTCGTACACAGACAGACGGTGGCAGTGCAGGCGGACAGCGCGCAGCACTGCTCGCAGAGGAGAGAGATAGCGAGGATGCATTTGCTTCCACTTTACTTGATATCATATCACTCCGGAATCACGTTTCAACCAAGTCACTAACATAACGTTGCTGTCATGAGCCTGCGCTATGGTAGCCTACAAGTGATCAAATAAATAAAACTTCCAACTCTCGCGCAACGACTCTGCAAACAGTAGTGCACGGGCCGCATTAACACTACACTTTGATGTCCAGTAGGGGGCCGCAAAATATCATCCCGCGGGCCGCAATTGGCCCGCGGGCCGCGAGTTTGAGACCCCTGATCTAGTGGCTGAATGTTATCTATAGCACCATCTAGTGGCTGAATGTTATCCATAGCACCATCTAGTGGCTGAATGTTATCTATACCACCATCTAGTGGCTGAATGTTATCTATGGCACCATCTAGTGGCTGAATGTTATCTATAGCACCATCTAGTGGCTGAATGTTATCCATAGCACCATCTAGTGGCTGAATGTTATCTATAGCACCATCTAGTGGCTGAATGTTATCTATAGCACCATCTAGTGGCTGAATGTTATCTATAGCACCTTTAAGTCACGTTTAACCTAAGCATCTCCCACCCCACACGCTCTGCGCAGGTATAACGTATGCATCATGGCGTACGGGCAGACGGGCAGCGGTAAGACCCACAGCATGGTGGGCTCCCAGGGGGCAGAGGGGCCCTCGATGGCCCCTCACGAGGCCTCGCAGCAGGGGATCATACCTAAGGCCGCAGCCGAGCTCTTCAGGTGAGACGCCGGTAACACACACGGAGGTTAAAAGGTCAACTTTTTCCATTTCACCGTGTGAAACGTTTAATTAAATTCACCTCATTAATTCACGACATGCACAGAGGACTGCAACTAAATGTAATTGGGTTGAGCTTTGAACTTATTATTGTCTGTCCCCCGTGGGTGTTTGCATGCATCCATTATGTGCATAATTGCCTCCTGGTGTGTGTTTGTGTTTATATGCCTGTGTGTTTACTATATACGTATACACTGGAGTGTGTAATTATATGCATGTGTGCATCTATGTTTATATGCCTGTGTGTGTGTGTTTGTGTGTGTGTTATGTTTTTGTTTGCAGGTGAATGAATGAATGAATGAGTGAATGAATGAAAACTTTATTTAACAGATTGCAGAATGGGTACAATACAGTACGGCTCAATACACACAATTGTTAAGGGGATGCAGACCAGAGAAAGACGTTTGTCTTGTTTACATCAGGGTCCCCCATTGTCAATTCATAGGGACATACATGACATGATACAGGTATTTAGTACTGTTACATTTGTGACATATACGATATGCAACTATACAGTACTGTTACCCATATATCCTGACAGAGTATATACATATGATGGGGAGGGGACTGTACATTAGGAGGGGGTGGGTGGGTGGGAGAGAAATATACATACGGTGGGGAGAGAATATATACATACGGTGGGGAGGAGACTGTCTATTAGGAGGGGGTGGGGGTGGGGGGGTTTGGACATTTACGGTGGCCAGTTTTCCGAATTGCAGCCTCTCGTAGCTGCTCTTTAAGAGCGGTTTTGAAAGTGGGTAGTGATTCACATTCCTTTACAGCTTTGGGTAGGGCGTTCCACATTGATGTGGCATAATTGCGAAACGTGTTTAGTCCCTTGTTTGAGCCGAATCTGGGTTTAACATGATTTGTTGAGCTTCCTCTGGTGTTGTGGTCATGGTATTCACTGACCTTTGGGAAGTATTTTGACATGTACATGGGTACCTTAGTCGTATAGTGTATCTTGTAGACCAGTACAAGTACAATTCAGTACAATTCCGGTATGTGTGTTTATGTGTGTGTGCAAGTGTGTGTATGTTTATGTGTGTGTGTGTGTGTGTTTATGTTTACGTGTGTGTATGTGTTTATGTGTGTGTGTGTGTGTGTGTGTGTGTGGTGTGTGTGTGTGTGTGTGTGTGATGTTTATGTGTGTGTATGTTTATGTGTGTGTGTGTGTGTATGTTTACGTGTGTTTGATTGGATTTTATTGACATAAAATATAACAACATTGACAGATCAACATTTGTATTTGCCTTGTCAGGAATAAAACGAAAAGTCCAGGACTTATTTCCATCGTTGTCCCTGTTTGTGTGTGTGTGTGTGTGTGTGTGTGTGTGTGTGTTGATGTGTATGTGGCTGTGTGTGTGTGTTTGTGTGTATTGATGTGTGTGTGTGCGCGGGCAAATACTGCGGCATGGTCATGCTGGACCTACAAAAGGCCTTCGACACTGTCAATCACACCATTCTGATTGACAAGCTAAAAGCAATTGGTTTTGATAGTTTATCAGTGAGCTGGATACAATCCTACCTGGAGGGGAGGGAACAGATGGTGGAAGTAAACGGTACCCTATCCCCCCCCCTCACAGTGAGCTGTGGTGTTCCACAAGGAAGCATACTAGGACCGCTACTATTCCTAATTTATGCAAATGACATGTCGTCAGCTTGTGACTGCAACTTGTTCCTGTTTGCGGACGACTCAGCCCTGCTGGTCTCTGACAAGAACAAGTTACAGGTTGAAAAAGCCCTCAGCTCGGAACTAGGCAAAATCTGCATATGGCTTGCCGACAACAAACTATCATTACACATGGGCAAAACAGAGTCCATTCTCTTCGGTTCAAATAACAAACTCAGCAAGACCGACGGCTTCTCGGTTGCAGTGGGTGACAATATTATCACAAGGAAAGATGAAATTACCTACCTGGGTTCCATCCTAGAGGCTAATCTTTCCTGTGACAAAATGGCATCCAATGTAATAAAAAAAGTCAACCAACGAACGCGATTCTTGTACCGGATCTCCTCTCTGGTAAACAAGAATACCCTGAAGACTCTAGCAGGAGCACTCATTCAAGGGTACTACGACTATGCTTGCACCTCATGGTACCAAAGCACCTCAAAGGCACTAAAAAACAAATTACAAACATCTCAAAACAAGCTAGTCAGACTACTGCTTGACCTAACTCCTAGAACCCACCTCACCCCTGCCCACTTTGACAACCTAGGATGGCTTAGAGTAGACGACAGAGTACAGCAACTTGCAATGGGCCTGGTCTACAAGATACACTACGCGACCAAGGTACCCATGTACATGTCAAAATACTTCCCAAAGGTCAGTGAATACCACGATCACAACACCAGAGGGAGCTCCACAAATCATGTAAAACCCAGATTCGGCTCAAACAAGGGACTAAACACGTTTCGCAATTATGCCACATCAATGTGGAATGCCCTACCCAAAGCTGTAAAGGAATGTGAATCACTACCCACTTTCAAAAACACTCTCAAAAAACACCTACGTGAGACTGCAATTCGAAACTGGCCCCTACAAATGTCCTAACCTAGTTGTACAGTAAATGACCAAGTAAGGCTTTGTCAGTATTCCAATGTAACCTAGTTGTACAGTAAATGACCAAGTAAGGCTTTGTCAGTATTCCAATGTACAGTGTAAAATGTGTGTGTGTCCCCTACCCAACCCCCCCCCCCCCCACCTCCAATGTACAGCCCTCACCCAACCCACCCAACCCCACCCCACCCACCCAACCTCCTCGAATGTACAGTTTCTACGCCAAATGTATATACACTCTTTTTCTGGACACTTTTGTATCACAAACAGTACTGTATTTGCAAATCTGATATGTCATAAATGTATAGATGTAGCAGTACTGTCTATCTGTATGTCATGTATGTCATATATGTTATGATGAATTGAAAATGGGGGACCCTGATGTAAACAAGACGAAAGTCTTTCTCTGGTCTGCATCCCCTTAACAATTGTATGTATTGAGCTGTACTGTACTGTACCCATTCTGCAATCTGTTAATAAACTTTTCAATCAATCAATCAATCAATCAATCAATCAATGTGGCTGTGTGTGTGTGTGTGTGTGTGTGTGTGTGTGTGTGTGTGTGTGTGTGTGTGTGTGTGTGTGTGTGTGTGTGTGTGTGTGTGTGTGTGTGTGTGTGTGTGTGTGTGTGTATTGATGTGTGTGTGGCTGTGTTGCTGCAGGCTGATCTCAGACCAGCCAGCAGAGAACCACGTGGTGGAGGTGTATTGATGTGTACGTGTGTATTGATGTGTATTGATGTGTGTGTGTGTGTGTGTGTATTTATGTGTATTGATGTGTGTGTGTGTGTGTGTGTGTATTGATGTGTATTGATGTGTGTGTGTGTGTGTGTGTGTGTGTGTGTGTGTGTGTATTGATGTGTGTGTGTGTGTGTGGCTGTGTGGCTGTGTTGCTGCAGGCTGATCTCAGACCAGCCAGCAGAGAGCCACATGGTGGAGGTGTCGGTGGTGGAGGTTTACAACAACGAGGTGTTTGACCTGCTGTCCCGGGACGCGGACGGGACCGCCAGCGTCCAGCGCAGAGACGTCATCACCACCTCCACCGGTGCCGTGCAGGTCACCGCTCTCACGCACCAGTAAGTAGACCCCTCACTCACTCTGTGTGTGTGTGCGTGCGTGCACGTATGTGTTCGTGTTGGAGCCTGACACAGAGTGGATCCTCTCCTGGTCCCGTGATTCAATGAAATAGATCCTCCCGTCTCGACCGCGGTGGAACAGAAATGGCTCCTGTCCAGTTTCTTTTAAGGGGTACGTTCTGAGACAAATAGGAAGAGAGAGAGAGAGAGAGAGAGAGAGAGAGAGAGAGAGAGAGAGAGAGAGAGAGAGAGAGAGAGAGAGAGAGAGAGAGAGAGAGAGAGACTGACAGAACAAGGAAGGAACGGGGAGAAGCAGAGGAAGCTTAACATGTGTTTTGAAATAGAGTTCATACTGTCCTCAACACTGAACAGATGTGGCATTAATTATGTCATTTTGTGAGAGTCAAGAGAAGTGAATAATTAATTTCTAAGGTATATTTACACAACTGAATAAACAAACTGTCCTCAGAGGAAGGTTGGATCCCTTCCTGTTAGTCGGGTCTCTTCTCTCCTGGTGATAAAGACGATCACTGGGCCGGGGGCCATCCAAACCATATTCTCTTAACTTTGTATTTGATGCTTTCATTCGACCTTTTGAACTCTCCCAGACCCACCAGTGTCCAATTAACGGAACGTAGACCAATCTCAGTCACTCTTATTGTCTGGGACCAAATTCGGTCACACCCCATTCCCAGTAAAAAGTGTTTTGGGGGCGACAGTGTTTACGGAAGTGCGAGGGTAGCCTCTCAAGTTGACGATACACAACACTTTCTGTTGTCAGTAGATGGCAGCATTGGTTTAAAATTAAAAGGTGAAAATGTTGAAAACTACAACATTAATACATTTCCCAAGACCTTTAGTACAGGTCACAGGTCACTGGGACGAATCTATTCTTTGACGCGATCTGAACAGCGGTAAACTATTAATGCGACCTCAGTACAGTGACCGCGAATGGTAAACTAATTATCTTAACAAAAGTGCATCATTAGCATTATGTTTGTTGTCTAAAGGGAAACAAAATGGTACAATTTAAGATTTTAAATGTTATCCGCATATAAAGGACAAATAAAACATCGTTAATTTGTAAGAAACCTCAATGAAAACGGCGCAGGGTAAGTAATATTCGCTATTGTTATGAAAATGTGATAGAATCCAAAAAAATTTGGACGCATTTGGTCACCGTGACGTGCAGTGTAGTCTGGTTCCTCTACATCTACCGCCCACAGCTTTAAATCAGAGCAGAGATTCCAAGGTTTGTGATGATATCAAATAATGTCATATTAAGGTACCAGGACAATGTGGATAATAAGGGACTCGTGATGATGTCCTAACGTTCCATGTAATGTAACATAATGTAATGGCATGAATATGTGGCTCATTCCAGACACGAAGCTAACATGAAGCTTTAGAATCAGCAGATCAATAACATGGCATAACATGTACTATAGATAGATACCATAGGTGCTATAGATAATATTCTTATGGAGAGTAATCATTTAAAAAAAAAAAAAAGAACACATCCACAATTGTATTAACTGGATCCATCGACTGAGTAAGTTATTATATGTTTCTCACACTTTCCTAAATACTTGTTGTGACTGGTCCCCCCTCCTCCCACAGACCCGTCTGCGGCTGCTCGGAGGTGATGCAGGTGATGCACAGGGTGCTGAGGCTGAGGGCCCGCTGTCCCACCCTGGTCCACATGGACTCCTCCCGCTCGCACCTGGTGGTCACCCTCACCGTCTCCTCCAAGAGCCCCACTGCCCTGGCCCTGGGTGAGCCGCTGCCCGCCGACACTCGGGAGACACATCTATAATCTATAGTCTATAATATATCAGTCGGCCAGTTACAGTCACGTCGATACACGTACACCAAGAGGCTCGCTTTAACCCTTTCACTACCACACGACAGAAGGTTAACTAGGGATGTCCGATATTATCATCGGCCGATAATTGGCATTCAAATGTAATATCGGAAATGATCGTTTTTTTACCCAGGCAAGCAAGTAAGAACAAATTCTTATTTAATTTATTGTGAAAAGTATGCATAATGTTGTGTTTTTTTTGGGGGGGGGGGGGGACCCAGCATATATCGGTATCGGTTGATATTGGTATCGGAAATTAAGAGTTGGACAATATCGGTATATCGGATATCGGTAAAAAAGCCAATATCGAACAGCCCTAAGGTTAACCCTTTCACTGCGACAATACGGAAGGTTAACCCTTTTCACTGCCACACAACAAAGGGTTAACCCTTTCACTACCACACTACAGAAGGTTAACCCTTTCACGACCACACTACAGACGGTTAACCGTGAAAGGGTTAACCTTCTGTAGGGTGGTAGTGAAAGGGTTATACACACGCATGTCTTATTGCATGTCTACACACATGCGAGCACACTCGTGTTTAACACACATGCTCTCACACTCACAAAAGGTGCTGTAAGTGGTATTTTCCTTTTAAAACAAGTGGTCTACATGTTAAAATAATAGCTCTGTTTGGTCCCTCCGCTCTGCAGTAAACAGAGAATAAATGTCCTGGTATCCCGTTCCCCACTTTATCCAATCAGGAGAGAGAACTCCACACTACAAATATGGTCTGACAAAATAAGAAATACAACTACTTAGTTATAAGCAAATAATAATGAGCTTGAAACTAGTAAAATAATCTGCCAGAAAATTTGGCTTGGCAAGATTCCTTTTAAATAAGTACAAATATCTAGGGTCCTCTCTCCTGATTGGATGAAGTGAGAACGGGATACCAAAAACATGCACGCATGTCAAATAAAACTTGAACTTGAAACTTGCCGCCCAAAAACTCTGGTCTCAGTCATGGCTGTTAGAATGTAGAAGAAATTATAACATGAAATCATATTGCTACACTCCAGTAAGCACCCCACCCATCACCCCTGCTCCCCAATTCCACGCCATCCTGAATACCCCCCAGGCTTAGATAAATAACTAATAATTTTTTTTTATCATTACAAAAAAAAGCTATTTGACACTTATTTTAACAGAAAATACCACTTACAGCACCTTTAAATCACATTGGGTGCTAACGATGAACAACGATCTATCGCTTGTGTGCCACCACTCTAATCAATGGGAGGACGAGCACATTTGCGAACGCTTAAACTATATCTTAAATTATGGCTATGGGTCTAATACACCCGTCGCTTATCAATGACTTGCTTGCAGTCAACATGTACGAAACGGATTGTCTTTTCATCAGTACATTTCCGTTTTATACCATTTTGAATACGAGTATAGTTTTGGAGATTTCTAGAAAAAAAATTAAGTTTCTGCAGGAATAGCCCTTTACTGGAATACACATCATTTTCCGGCTGATTTATGAATCGTTTTCAAATAAACGCTAGATTATCGATAGTATATGTGTACTTTTGCACGCTAGAGAAGCGGGCTGAAAAATCTATTATCTATGCCGTGCCTGGCGCTAACGTTACGCACACACACATACACACATAGGAGACACGTTGTGATCGCTGTGAAAAAAACATCTGATTACCCCAATACT
>NC_140169.1:141085441-141090441 GCF_963971535.1 Notolepis coatsorum | reverse complement strand
CCCCCCCCATACATACAGCAGACACAATTTGAATATGTTTTCTCCACGCTGGTCACTGTAATTGCAGAGAAAGCGATGCAAATAATTATTCCCGTTATAATCCCTGTGGGCCCACAGCTGACACATTAAAAAGGCATGGATGTCATTTTGCCACCCTGACACAAAAGCTGAAATCCCCTAAGCACATTACACACGGCCTGCTGCAGAGTCAGAGTGGCAGTATAATACGCAGATAAACTCTCCCCTGGAGAATGTTATGGTTTGACACACACAGCGAGAGGGAGAGAGATAGAGAGAAAGATAGAGACCGACAGAACAAGGAAGGAATGGGGAGAAGCAGAGAAACTTAACTTGTTTTGAAATAGAGTCCATACTGTCCTCAACACTGAACAGATGTGGCTAGACTATTATTAATTATGTCATTTTGTGAGAGTCAAGAGAAGTGAATCATTTACAACTGAATAAACAAACTGTCCTCAGAGGAAGGTTGGATCTCTGGAAATACTGTTTGAAGCTAGAAAGCTTCCTGAAAAGTTACTATTTCACTGCTGTCGTTTACAAAAGGCAGAGCCCACAATTTAGTTAACATATTCTAGGCTTACGTTTGGTTCACAGTGTCTTAAATATGATTCTGTTTTCATTCATGAATCATTCTAATAATTACATTAAATGTCTCCTGCAGGCTCCGCAAACAAATCCCCCTCATCTAAAACTGCAAAGTGCACCTTTAACCCTTTCACTACCACACTACAGAAGGTTAACCTTTCACTACCACACTACTAGACTGTTAACCGTGTAGTGTGGCAGTGAAAGGGTTAACCTTCTGTAGTGTGGTTGTGAAAGGGTTAACCCTCTGTCGTGTGGCAGTGAAAGGGTTAACCTTCTGTAGTGTGGTTGTGAAAGGGTTAACCCTCTGTCGTGTGGCAGTGCAAGGATTAACCTTCTGTATTGTCGCAGTGAAATGGTTAACCCTTTGGTAGTGAAAGGGTTAAAACAAAATGTATTATGCTCTATTTGTGGTTCAGGGTTAGGCGTGACATCTCCAGTGACGTTAAGGTAAGTTCAAGTGGTGGAAGAAGTACACAGTTCCTTTACTTAAGTAAAAGTAGAAATACCCAGATAAATTATTACTCTGGTAAAAGTAAAAAGTCCTCCATTAAAATTCGTACTTAAGTATCTAAAGTATGCATTCTACATGATGTTTGTGTAGTCCTTAAAGCTAGAAGTGAGCAGTGTCACATAGGAGCTGCAGCCGGGTGTGCTGTGAGGCTGAAAGTAGGTCTACTAGTGGGCCACACAAGGAACCCACTGGGATGAAGTACGAGGACACAGCATGTCCTAGAATAATACTATAGACGGGTTTCTCTTGTCCGCGTCAGACTCGGTGTGCGCACGCATCCAGGAAAGGGAACGTATTCCTGGTCAGAACAATGGGGGAGAATACAGTATAATTTGCATTAGTTAGCCATGCTAGCGATCTCTAAACAATCAATCCATGCCAAAGCTAGATCATGTAAAAGGTGAAAGACTCACATTCACAGCCATGCTGCTGATTTGGCTAAATGACATCCAGACGTTTTTGTTTGAAACCACCTTTAGTCAGGGGAGTGCCATGGTTTCTCCATAGAGCTCCATTATACTTTGTCAGGGGAGTGCCATGGTTTCTCCATAGAGCTCCATTATACTTTTAGTCAGGGGAGTGCCATGGTTTCTCCATAGAGCTCCATTATACTTTTAGTCAGAGGAGTGTCATGGTTTCTCCATAGAGCTCCATTATACTTTGTCAGGGGAGTGCCATGGTTTCTCCATAGAGCTCCATTATACTTTTAGTCAGGGGAGTGCCATGGTTTCTCCATAGAGCTCCATTATACTTTTAGTCAAGGGAGTGTCATGGTTTCTCCATAGAGCTCCATTATACTTTTAGTCAGAGGAGTGTCATGGTTTCTCCATAGAGCCCCATCATACTTTTTTAGCAACGCAGTCACGTGATTCAGCTGGTGTTGCCGATTGGCTGGAACACATTGCGTTTACAAACAGGAAACCCGTCTACGCTGTAAACTAAAACAAAGCTATCAGAGCCAAAGCCTGAAACATAACATTAGAGTTTTATTAATTCAAGCAAACTGTTACAGTCAACAGTTACATAAGTTACATGGTATACAGTATTGATCTTTTAATTTTCCCTTCTCCTCCTTCCCAGGACATAGAAACAGCTAATCCATACAAGCGCAGGCAAAAAGTAGTAACAGCACGATACATTCATCAACTCAACAAATACGTTTTTGTAACAACAATAAGGCAAGTAGAAGAAAGAACGAACAAAAACGAAAGAGAAAAAAAAAGGACGGCAGACATCTTCTTCGTAAAAAGGAGCCAAAAAGAAAATGGAGAAAAAAAAGAAATAAATGAATTCTTTCTTTCCTTTCGGCGCCAGAAGGGGGCAGCGTGGAGACGCCCTGCAGACCCTGGAGGACCCAGCGTGGAGACGCCCTGCAGACCCTCGAGGGCATGTGGCATTCAAATGCCCGCTGTGGCATTTTTCCGCTTTTCTTCTTTTTTGTTCAAAAGGTTCTTGGTGGCGACCGCTAACCATCCTACCACTAAACGAGGTGAAGGCCTCTCGTTAGTTGGACACGAGACAGAGGAGGTGAAGCTGGAGGAGAGGAGGTGGAGCTGGAGATGAGGAGGTGGAGCTGGAGGAGAGGAGGTGGAGCTGGAGGAGAGGAGGTGGAGCTGGAGGAGAGGAGGTGGAGCTGGAGGAGAGGAGGTGGAGCTGGAGGTGGAGGGTCAGGAGGAGGTGAAGCTGAAGGAGGTGAAGCTGAAGGAGGTGAAGCTACCTTCCGAGTGGAAAAATGTCAAGTGGTTTCTTTCGGACGCAAGTGCCGACCGGAGCGCCTTCCTTCACCGGCCTTTTTACGCACCACGGAGATACATTCCAAAAAAAATTTTGAAAAGAAAAGCAATCATCCGACCGCTCGTCGTGTCCTCTCTCCACATATCCTTCCCCCTAAAGCGCGACGACAGGCCGCAGAATGACACGAGAGGCGAACGAGAGAGATACGTCTAATCCCGTCACGCACCTTTACGTGTGACCGTGTGCATAATGTGGGGAAAAAGGGGAAAACGACTGAGTCGACCGGCTCCACGATTTGTTCATGAGATACATCGGTGCCTCTCTCTCTCTCTCTCTCTCTTTAGTGGACGAAAACACACGAGCTCAATCTCTCGGCATTACGTTTCCCGGGGTGGGGGGGGGAGGGGGCATTTGTGTGGATGGATGGAACACGTGGACAATTATACAAGAAGAGCGCGCCGCTTCCCACGTCTTCATTTCCACCGCAGTCACGCGACAATCATCATAACGACATATCGGCACAATCGTTTGCTTGTTGTGATAAAATGAAATTTGAATAATAATAATAATAATAATAATAATGAAACAAAAACCCGTAGGAGAATGAAAGCAAAAGGTGAATCACAGAAGACGCGTGTGGGCGGCGGTGTCGACAGTTAAAACTGCAAAAGGTTCAGTAAAAAAAAAAACAAGAGAAAAAGGTCAATAATAAGACGGTATAAAATCAGAACAGCATCCATTTACTACCTCCTTTTGACCACCGGGTGGCAGAGTTGTACAGGGAAACTACAGACGGACAGAAGTCATGCCTCCCCGCTGCTCTTTTTAACACATCGACGACACGCAACATCGTAAACACAACGAAATAAAAGTGGTTCTTTATGGTTCATTAAAAGGAGAAGAAAAGAAAAAAGGAAACAGTTTGGTTATTTTCATTTTTAACAACTGTACACGAGAGGGTTTTATAATAATAATAATAATAATAATAATAATAATAATAATCATCATAATAATCATAATAATAATAATAAAATAAAAAACTCAAAAGTCACGTGGTAGTGTAGAAATGTTGAATTCAAAAACGTCTCTCGGGACACGAGACAGAGAGACAGACGAGAGGAGACGTGGAGGTCCGTCCTCCTTCAAACACACAGACCACCGAGAGGAACAGCAAGTGAAGAGAGAGAGAGAGGGGGAGAGAGAGAGAGAGAGAGCGAGAGAGAGAGAGAGACGGAGAGAGAGAGAGACAGAGAGAGAGAGATGACAGGATAAAAGTCTTGACAGAGGACTGCGTCTGAATGGGCTCCTTCCCTCTTCCTGCGTTCGCGACGTAATATTTTCTCGCCGGCGGGGCCGGGCGGGGCTTGAACACATCCGCACCTCGTTCCTCCATCCCCCCCCCCCCCTCCGTCAGGCCGTCACTCCATCCAGTCGCCCTCGTCGAACTCGGACTCGTCCTCAGAGTCGCTGTACTCCACGGCGATGCGTCGCGACAGGATGGTGGCCACGTCGTTGCCCACGCGCTCGTGTTTAGCCTCCTGCTCACGCTGCTCCTCTACCTTACGCAGCTGGATACCTGGGGGGGGGGGGGGGGAGGAGAGAGAGAGAGACAGAGACAAGAGAGAGAGACAGAGAAAGAGAGAGACAGACACAGACAGAGAGACAGAGATAAGACAGGAGGGAGAGGGATGGAAACAGGGGAGAGGTGATCAGATAATGTCTAGTCTTTGTTGAATGACTCACTCATAGAAAACCAGACTGCTGTCTGTCTGTCTGTCTGTCTGTCTGTCTGTCTGTCTGTCTGTCTGTCTGTCTGTCTGTCTGTCTGTCTGTCTCTCTCTCTCTCTCTCTCTCTCTCTGTCTGAACCCTGACACCACAGTTAGGATAACAACTAACTGCTCACTCCTGGACAACATTGAACTCTAAGCTGCATCTGTGAGGATTCAGACAGAGAGCATAAATAGCGCATGTCACCCTACAGCCTGTGGTCCATCACTCTGGTCTCTTGTTGCCACCGGGGATGTGACGCTACGACAGCTGTTACATAATGTGACCTACAGCGTCAGAAACACATCACACTGTGAAAGGACTTCCTATCACCTTGAACGAGAGTCTCCACGATACAAGAGATCATCACATTATAAA
>NC_140169.1:141047941-141080441 GCF_963971535.1 Notolepis coatsorum | reverse complement strand
GAGGAAAGGTTTTATCTGTAGCTAACATGTTTGTTTATACATGGATGACAGCGGAAAGATTGGCAGAGCAGATAAACCCCAACAGCCGTGAGCTTGGCATCTTTTATATAACCGTAGATGTGACGGCAACCTTTGTCAAAAGCATAAATGATAAACGTCGAGCGGCACCTTCTTTTATCCGGCAGCCATCAACTTGTACGCGTCGCCTGCACTCACACACTCTTGAGGATGCGTGGGTGAACCAGCTGCTACCACGAAGGCCATCTCAATACAAAAGCCTGACACCTTCGCCAAAAGAGATTTATTTTCTATTCAGAGAGAAACGCGTGGGGCGGCGTGTGTCGGCAGAAAGAGGGGGGGAGAAGAAGTTGAAGAGGATGGAGTTCTCTTCCTCAAGCACCCCGGAGGCTGTGGTAGTATTAGGGCTAGACAGACAGTATATTGGCAAGCCTATGTTAGCCTTTTACCAACAGATCGTTATCAGTGAGTGACAAGTGCCCATGGAATTCCTCACGACAATATAACGACAGCGTAACAAGGACTGCATGAAGCGCCATGGACTGCATGTTGTAGCATCCTCTACTTTTTCTTGAAAGACGATATCATTGTTCTTCTTATAAAGTATAAAGTTCTATCAACATAATATTTTATATATATATATTTGCAAGAAAATCTCTTCAGAAAAGAAAGGAATACAGTTATAAAACAGGATGGGGTGAATAGAAAGAGAGACAGAGAGGGAGAGAGAGAACATAGCTAGAAGATTGATTGTTGTAAAAGAAAGAAAAAAAAAACAAAAAGAAAGAAAATCAATCAGACATTTCTCATGCTTTCCTCCTGATCTGAGGTCAGCTGTCAGGGTCCTGCTATACTGTAGAACAGCTAATATCCTCCCTGGACTAAACACGTTATTGATGCAGCCCTCCTCCTCGACCTTCCCTTGGTCTTCACCTTCGATCCACTGCCCGCCCATCCATCACTCACTCACTCACTCACCCCCTTCCTTCCATCCATCCATCCATCACTCTATTCCTCCTCTCTTCTGCCCACGCTCCAACAGAGCAGAAAATACAGAAAAGGGGAGGAGCTCTATCCTAGCGTGTTTCAAACCCCCCCCCCCGAAAAAACAACAACATGGGTTGTTACTCGATATGGCTGCTTGATCCCTGAGACGCAGGCAAACAAAAGAAATGGATGAGGTACCGTGCTTCATGGGACAGGATGCTTTCGTGTGTGCGTGTGTGTGTGTGCGTGTACAAGTACAGTACAACAAAAATAAGTTTGGCAGCCAACCAGCGGGCAAATGTAACTGTAAAGTGCAACAGTAATATACAATGTACAAGTCATTAAACTGGGTATAATATAAAGTATATAAATTAGTACTACTCAGTGTGGTGCTAATCAGATGTATGTAATATTAATATGTACAGTGATACAGGTATAAAGACTGTATGTTGTATGTAGTATGTTAGTAGTCGTACTGGTCAGCAGCGTAACTAGTAAGAGTAGGTAAGGGATATGTACAGATATATATAGTATCTTTTTTTTTTTATCCACTTTTTCTCCCATTTTCTATATTTTCTCCCATCCCAATTTCGTATCATCCAATTCAACCCTCCCCTGTCACGAACGCTGTTTCTTGCCTCCCACAAGCCGGCTGCAATGTGGACTAAGTCATACATAGCACAAGTCCCCTCCGGTACTTGAGGTAACAGCAGTCGCATCTTTTCACCTGCGCAGCTCGATCTCTCAGTGGCGAGGAGTAACGCGTGGGAGGCTCACGCTGACCCCGACACTTCCTGATTCTACTGCGCAGGCGCACCAACCGACCTGTAGGAGTCGCTGTCCACAACGCCCGATCCCCACCCATCAGTTTCCCACCCCCTAATACGGCCAATGTGTATTAGTATGAACGACCAGCTAAACTGAAAGCAAATGTGGAGCGCTGGGCTCGAACAGGCGAGCCCAGCGGCTCTGCATTCGTGGCGAGCGCCTTGCCCACTACGCCACGTAGCCGCCAGATATATATAGTATCTACAGATATGTAAACGCATTATGTGCAGGTATGTACAGACAACAGTGCATATATACAGTATATATATGGTAATAATAAATATATATTAGGGCTGTCTATCGCGTTAATTAGATAAATTAATTACACAGCAAATGATTGCGTTATGAAAATTAACTAAAAATGTATTAAATTTTTTTTTTAATAAAAATGTATCTCATTCATAAGAATGTAGAATACACATTTAAAAAACTTTTTTTTATATGGTCCATTTGCATGTTCTTTGTATCTGATTCTAGGGACATCTATGGATCTCAGGGAATGTATTCCCAGTGTCAGAAATACTGTGTCTGTTACTAGGCTTGAGTAAATTGTAATGAACCAAATGAGAATATCAATAAAACATTTTTTTATCTTTGACTGAATAACACCATGCTCAAATTGACCAGACCTGAAAAATCGAAGCAAATTAATCAATGGAAGATGATTAAACAGAAGGTTTTGTAGATACAGTACTATGAGGGCCGACGTTCCACTCTACTGGTTAAAATTACTTACTCGTGAGTAGTACGTTCGTTGATAAAGAAAAATAATGTCCACAGCCGCTCCAGTGTAAAACAAAGATATCCAAATGGTTTATTTCTCTTCCACAGCGAAGTCTTTCTTTACAGAAGTGGTCCTAAATCTATTTACCTAAATATTCACGTCACTACTACAAGGTAAGAAAACTGTATTTTCCCAGTCTCCAAAATCACCTGCGACTCGACACATGCAAATTCCTCCACACTGGAAAGCCGAAAATCTATGTTGTTTAGTCTATCTGTAAGCCGAAAATCTATGTTGTTTAGTCTATCTGTTCAGTAGCGCTCAGCACGGTTTCAAGATGCACACTGACTGAGAGAATTGCTGAATATATAGATACACAAATGTTCTAGAAGTTTCGGTCATGACATCACCACAAAAATGTTCTAGAATGTTCGATATTCTAGAATGTTCGGCTATGACATCACCACAAATGTTCTAGAATGTTCGATGTTCGGCTATGACATCATCACAACTGTTCTAGAATGTTCGACCATGACATCACACTGTGACATCACAAATGTTCTAGAATGTTCTATTATGACAATTATATAATACAATAACCTAAATATATAGCTTTGGCTCCTACAAGTACTGAATTCTGCCATCCGGACACATGCAATTTGAAATATGATTATAGAATATAGAATATCAGGCATAAAATGGTTATGCGATTAAAATGCGATTAATTAGATTAATTAATTACAAATCCTGTAATTAATTAGATTAATTTTTTTTATCGCCTGACAGCACTATATATATACAGTATATAAAGCATTATTGTACATTATTATCATACAGAGTTATGTGGGTTATATGTGTATATATATATAATATTTTACGCTTATGTATTATAACATTCTATAAAGTGTGAAGGTTAACGCACTGAATAGGTTCTCCCTGGCTTGTACATAGGTTTAGCTGGTGCAGTTGTGATTATTATGGTGTAGTTTTACACTATTAAAAACACATTTATTGTGTCTGTGTGCATCTGTGCATGTGTGTATATGCGTATGTGTGCCTGTGTGCATGTGTGTATCAGTGGCGTCGTTAGCCCTGGGCTTCCGGGGCTTTAGCCCCGGATGTTTTTCTCCTAGCCCCGGATCTAAAAAAAAAAAAAAAAAAAAAAAAAAAGTTTACATTTTTTTTTTTTTTTTTTTACTTTTTTTTTATGTCAGCATCCCCATTGTCTTTGCTGAATGTTTGTTAGTGTTTGGTATTTTTTGTTGGTTTTTAGTACATTTTTAGTAAGTAGTTTTCATTTGATCCTATAATTTTTCATTCACCGATTTGTGGACTTTTTTTTTAGTGTCCTGAAAGGCGCCTTATAAATCAAATGCATTATTATTATTATTATTATTATTATTATTATTATTATTATTATTATTATTATTATTATTATTATTATTATTATTATTATTATTATCATCATCATCCAGGAGGGAAAAGACACTTTGGATAGTAGGGACTGCATCTCTGCCTGTCCTGACCAGGAAACACTTTGCAACTGTGATCTCCTCTGGCAATAGTTGGATATTGTAATGTGTGGCGAGGGGTTGCAGCAATTCCACTGAGAGAAACTGGTCTGAGGCTGGATAACATGCCTGTATGCCTCTCATAAGTTGTTATCCAACTCATGAGAACCTGCTCTCAAGCTCTGGATAGAACAGTCTCTGTCTCAGCTGATCTCCTGAGCTGAGGTCTGAGCTTGTGCCACAAGATGCCATTACATATGGCCTTTGTCCTGTCATACATGTCCACTGCCATCTCTGAGGTGCGATAACCTTTGAGTGTGTCCTGCACTGTGCTTTTAAATAGTACAGATAGGTATTGAAGATGTGCACTTTAACGCAGCAGCACCTGGAGCCTCCATACCCATGTCCAGTGTCCACTGACAAAGACATGCTCATGATACTGTGATAAACTATAATAAGCTTTAATCGAACCCTGGTTCATTTCCTCGGATAGTCCGGTTGGTTTGGGGTGGTGTGAAAGCTCATTCACTCTTGCAAGTGAACCCTGCATTTGAGATGTGAATGCAAAGCGGACCAAAGGCAGGAAAATACCCCAAAATCTAATATCTTTTTTATGAGACTTTTTTTTTCGATTGCTTAAGCATGATTTTTAAAACGGGGCCCGGTGTTTCAAAACACACAATTAGCACAACCACACACACAATTATCAGAACACCTCAGATCCTTTGCTAAATTAAACACTTGTCAAAACCATACACTAATTTAAAAAAACTACATTTTGTTACTATATGAAACACACGTTTTATATGACTTAATTCTGTTTGAACCAGTTACTCACACTGCTGTGCTTAACCTAAAACACATTTAGCTATTCTACTTCTCAGTGATTAGAGTACTGTAAGTGAAGTACGCAGAGAATGTGCAAATATACAATAAATTCACCAAACACTACACAAGACCAATGCTGTAGACTGATGAAAATATTATTTATTTATCTACATATACCCAAATCAATGATGCAGACTGCTGGAAAAAAACATTTTCTCTCCATATACCCAAATCAATGATGCAGACTGATGAAAATATAAATTTTCTCGCCATATAACCAAATCAGTCAACATTTCAACATGGAGAATCACAACAAAACATGTCCCAGTTTTCATGCTACTATGTGCATAACACTGTAAGCTCAGCAAATATCAGACAAACATAAAATACTGTATCCAGTAGGCCTACAGGTTAAAATTACAGTAAAACAAAAACAATTTTGAAAAAATTTAAATAGAGTACAGAAAATACTAGACATTATCTCTTTGCCTAGCTGGATCTGGCAAGATACTTTTTTGCTCTGTGTATTGTTTTGCAAAAAGTGTGAGGCTGACATTGTGCTTATAGAGGTGCAAATCTGGGCCTATGTTTTGCTCCTTGAGTGTAATGTTTTGATAATTGTGTAATACTTTTGATTTGAGTGTTTATGCAATTGAAGAAAACTGTAAAGACTAGAGATTAACTGTTTATTTCTTTTGTACATAGGCTGTGCATATGTTTGTTTGTTTGTTTATTTGCTTATGTGTATGATTCTTAACTGTTTTTATTTTGTTATTGGTGTATATGTGTGTATGTATGTACAGTATATGTATATATATATATGTGTATATATGTATATTTGTACTCCTGTTGGGGCCTCTTGGACCAGATCAATGTTTTATCTGGCTAAATAAAGGTTAAATAAATAAATAAGAAACTGATGATTTGGTCCTGTTAACTTTGAATTTTCTATGGGGACTGCCCAGATCCCTCTCATGGACATGGACCTCACTTTGAGAACCTCTAATGATTCTAGTTCTTCAGTATTCATCTCTAATTACTCTAAAATTGTGTATTACTGTGTTTAAAAAAAAAAAAAAAAAAAAAAAAGGGGGGGGGGGGGGGGGGGGGGAAACCCCCCTCCCACCCCCCTGGGCTGAAGCCCCCAATGTTTTCTAACCCTAAAAACGCCCCTGGTGTGTATATGTGCCTGTGTGCATGTGTGTATATGTGCCTGTGTGCATGTGTGTATATGTGCCTGTGTGCATGTGTGTATGTGCCTGTGTGCACGTGTGTATGTGTGTGTGTCCCACCTGATCATGGAAGGGGGTTTGATCTCCCCCAGCGGGTGCATGGGGGGTGGAGGGGGGGGGTCGTGGGGCCGCGAGTACATCCTGTCCCCGGTGCGGTTCAACAGCTCGTTCATCTGGCTGTAAGGCAGCGCCGCCAGAGAGAAGGGCCCGTCCATTTGCTCCATCTGCTCCAAGTACAGGGGAGCCCCCTGAGAGAGAGAGAGAGAGAGAGAGAGGGGGGGGGAGAGAGAGGGAGGGGGAGAGAGAGAGAGATAGAAATGGGGGGGGGAGAGAGAGAGAGAGGGGGGAGGGAGAGAGAGAGAGGGGGAAGAGAGAGAGAGGGGGGGAGGGAGAGAGAGAGAGAGGGAGAGAGAGGGGGGGAGAGAGCGAGAGAGAGAGAGAGAGGGGGGGAGAGAGAGAGAGAGGGGGGCGAGGGGAGAGAGAGAGGGGGGGAGAGGGAGGGGGGAGAGAGAGAGAGAGAGAGAGAGAGAGAGAGAGAGAGAGAGAGGGGGGGGGGGAGAGAGAGATGGGGGGGAGAGAGAGGGGGGGAGAGAGAGAGGGGGGGCGAGAGAGAGGGAGGGGGGAGAGAGAGAGAGGGGGGGGGGAAAGAGAGAGAGAGAGAGAGAGAGAGGGGGGAGAGAGAGAGAGAGGGGGGGGAGAGAGAGAGGGGGGGAGAGAGAGCGAGGGGAGAGAGAGTGAGAGCGGGGGGAGAGAGAGATAGGGGGGTAGAGGGGGGAGAGAGAGAGAGGGAGGGAGGGAGAAGAGAGAGGTGGGAGAGAGAGAAGGGGGGGGGAGGGAGAGAGAGAGAGAGGGAGGGGGGAGGGAGAGAGAGAGAGAGAGAGAGAGAGAGAGAGAGAGAGAGAGAGAGAGAGGGAGAGAGAGAGTGTTAAACACATGATTCAGTATTCTGTCGATGACTGAACACTCACCCCAGGGAGAGAGAGGTTACAGTGTTAAAGCACATTCAATAACTTATTTTTATAATAACTTCAGTGTTATAAACACGTTCAATAACTTGTTTAAGAAATATATACAGTATAGTGTTTCATACGCCCACGAGGGCTGGGTATCAGTAATAGATGCAGGACACTGAAATCGAATCGAATCAAAGTCAAAGTTAAACGAATGCTATTTTATTTCCGGACAGGGGTGTTTGTTATTAAAGATACACTACTTCACGATGATAATGACCATACGATGACGAAAACCACATACATATGGGGACAGCATCTCTCCCAAGAACTGAGTTCTGACTGCCTCATAACCAGAGGATATAGGTTGTGGCTGTACTGTACTGTAGTGAGGAGCTGTGAGAGTTAGCATGTTACACACAGTGACATCACTGTAGTGAGGAGCTGTGAGAGTTAGCATGTTACACACAGTGACATCACTGTAGTGAGGAGCTGTGAGAGTTAGCATGTTACACACTAGGGCTGACCCCTATTAATCGATTAGTCAACTAATCGGTCGAAAGGAGCCGTAGTCGACTGGCCAACCTCTTAGTCGAATATAATAAAAAAATAAGAAAATAAAATATTAATATTTAATTTTAATTTTTTTATCATTCTTTCCAAAAGAAAAGAGGCATAGAAGCGTGGCTAACGCTAATGGCACGCATACCAGAGGCTAACTGCCTAAGAAAACAGGCACAGAGGCACTGAAAGAGGATTTCACCCGTCTAATGAACACACTAGACTAGACAAATATCAAGATGTATCCATCAGTGGACCAATTGCATGCTTTTGCAGGGGATAAGAAGCCTTCAGTCGACTCCTTCAGACATTAAGCACCCCCACAGCCCAAATGGAACGATAAAAAAGTAAAAAAATAAATAAAATAAAAATAGTTTAAAAACATTATACTTTTTTTTTAAGTCGACCAATAGTCGACTAACGGCAAATTTTGGCCAATCCTAGTCGACCATCCAAATCCTTAGTCGGGGACAGCCCTAATACACACACAGTCGCTGCTGCTGTCGTTTAGTTTAACTTTAGACGCCAGGAATAGGATGTGTTGGAGGAAGGACGCCTCTGGAATTATACTTCAATCTCATTAACAAACAGACAAACAACACTTTCTCCAGGCTGCTGCTGCAGGCATGCGGTCAGTTTCAGGTCATGCCTAACCTATCCTCCGAACACACCGGCTCTTTTGTCAGGGCTGTGATTCTTTTGGAGGTCAAAATGAAAACGAGCCATGTCTCTATGTGAGCAAACAATACATGTCCTCCAATGAATGTGTCTTTAGATCTTAAGTGGGTATTAGTGGGTCAAATGCAGAGGTGTATAGTAATTTGTCTTCATCAAGAGGATGAGGTAAAGGATCTCATAAGGGTCTTCATCAAGAGGATGAGGTAAAGGATCTCATAAGGGTCTTCATCAAGAGGATGAGGTAAAGGATCTCATAAGGGTCTTCATCAAGAGGATGAGGTAAAGGATCTCATAAGGGTCTTCATCAGGAGCATGAGGCACAGTATATCATAAGGTCAAACATTGTGATTCATATTAGCAACCATCAGTTTGTTAAAAAATGTCTGACAACATTGGAAACTCATCCTGATCACTGGTGTGCTTTGGAATTTACGTGGTATATTGTGTGAGACAATAATGTTTCCTAGGTTGTGTTTGAATTGCTGGTAGAGAGTGGACAAATTACGTTTACCGTTCAGATTGCCATTCATTCTTAAATGATCTTTATTAGCTTTTTCCTGGTCGCGCAGTTCCGACAGAGGAGAGAGGGAGAAACGGGAGGAGAAGAGGGGAAGACATGCAGCATATGGTCTCCGGGTCTGGGAAACGACCCCGGGACGACCGCTTCGCGACTCAGCGTGCTATGTGGTGTGCTACTGGAGCGCCCCTCCATTAATTCCCTAACCTTTACCATACCCTAACAACTACATGTCCATCTGTAGTGTGGTAGTGAAAGCGTTAACCTTCTGTAGTGTGGTAGTGAAAGCGTTAACCTTCTGTAGTGTGGTAGTGAAAGCGTTAACCTTCTGTAGTGTGGTAGTGAAAGCGTTAACCTTCTGTAGTGTGGTAGTGAAAGCGTTAACCTTCTGTAGTGTGGTAGTGAAAGCGTTAACCTTCTGTAGTGTGGTAGTGAAAGCGTTAACCTTCTGTAGTGTGGTAGTGAAAGCATTAACCCTTTGTCGTGTGCAGTGGTGCAGTGCTCATGGGACACGGTACACAAAAAAGCACACAAAAATCGACTCGTCGTGCCGTGCGCCAAGTATCTGGCTACTTGTCTTTGCATAACAATAGCATAACAAAGAACGAGAAGAGCTAAACCAAAATACAAGCCCTGTACCAATTGGTGGGGGTTTGCTTGAGCTGTGGAACCTCTCTCTCACTATGTGACAATGGTCTGGAAGGATGAGTTAACACATTGTAGTGTGGTAGTGAAAGGTTAACCTTCTGTAGTGTGGTAGTGAAAGGGTTAACCTTCTGTAGTGTGGTAGTGAAAGGGTTAACCTTCTGTAGTGTGGTAGTGAAAGGGTTAACCTTCTGTAGTGTGGTAGTGAAAGGGTTAACCTTATGTGGTGTCGTAGTGAAAGGGTTAACCTTCTGTAGTGTGGTAGTGAAAGGGTTAACCTTATGTGGTGTCGTAGTGAAAGGGTTAACCTTCTGTAGTGTCATAGTGAAAGCATTAACCTAACCCTAAAATAGTTCCTTTTACTGCGGGGGGTGTGGCCAATGTCCCCACAACAACAACACCACCACCACCACCACCACCAACAACAACAACCACTCTTGTCTTCATCACACCTGTTGTCGTGGTAGGTGGCAGAACCGTTGGCCTCTCTCAGTTTGTCCTCTGGCTCGTCCTGGGCTAGCTCCGCCCCCAGCGCCAGTTTCTGCCACTCCTTCTTGCGGTCGTGGGGCGCCCGCGGCACCTTGTCTGCCTCCAGGGGGCGCTCGATTGCCTTCACCTGGGGGGGGGGATGGGAAGACGGCGACGATGACAAAAAGATGTGTGAAGGTGTGAAGGAATTTGAAATAAGAAAGCATGACAAATGGTTTGTGAGAGACGGAAGGAGGTGAAGGAGAGACGTGAGAAATGGTTTGTGAGAGAGACGGAAGGAGGTGAAGGAGAGACGTGAGAAATGGTTTGTGAGAGACGGAAGGAGGTGAAGGAGAGACGTGAGAAATGGTTTGTGAGAGAGAGACGGAAGGAGGTGAAGGTGAGACGTGAGACATGGTTTGTGAGAGAGAGACGGGAGGAGGTGAAGGAGAGACGTGACAAATGGTTTGTGAGAGAGAGACGGAAGGAGGTGACGGAGAGACGTGGTACAGAGAAGAAAGAACACAAGGACAGAGAAGGGGAGATGATGGTAAGGAGAGGAGGTGACAGAGAGAAGGAGGAGGAGAGGAGGCAGGTGAATGCAAGACGGATGACAAGCCGAGAGGGGGAAACGTTTGAAAATGGAGGGAACGTAAAGAGTGAGGAGAGGAGGGAAGAGGATAGAGGAGGGGGAGGAGGAGAGGATGGGAGGAGAGAGGAGGGGAGGAGAAAGGGGAGGGGAGAGGAGGGGAGAGTAGGGGAGGGGAGAGAGGAGGGAGGGGAGAGGAGAGGAGAGAAGGAGAGAGAGGAGGAGAGAGGAGGAGAGGGGATAGGACGGGAGAGGAGGAAGGAGATGAGAGGGGAGGAGAGAGGAGAGGAGAGGAGAGAGGAGAGGAGACGAGAGGAGGGGAAAATAACACACCAGATGTTAGATTCACTATAAATATCTAAGCAGTCAGTGTTACAGTCTGTTTGTTATTCACCTCAAGGGCAGGTGGAAAGCTGACAACATCCTGTCCAACAGATTGAGGTAACAACAGCGAGATGCTGAGACAAGATGAGAGACGAAACCTTTTCACAATCGTTCAGACTATAACCTCTCCCTCATAAATGGCGTGTGGAAGCACACACTTACACTCACACGCACACACAGCAAAGATCTCACTCTTTTGGCTCTGGATTTTATGCGGCAGCTGTTGTCATAGTTACTACTCTCATTCACCCCCCCCCCCCCCTTCCTTTTTTCACTTTAGAATAGGTGATATAACTGCATATATGAGACACAATGTAATGATCTGGCTCCCAGGAGAGAAATCACATCCGTACAGAGAGAAGGCCCAGAAGAAAAGCAGGTCTATCATTTAAGTTTGGGAGCAGGCGGCACTGTCGAACAAAAATTATAAGACTCATTATAGCCGGTAGACATTTGCAGTCATGGCATATGGAATACCATAATATATATATATATAATATACTGAGTCATCTCCAAAAGGGTAAACATTTCTGGAGGGAAGAAAAACAACCTCGTATTGTATTTTGGAATACTTGTGTATTCCCAGTGTACAGCTAGAGTCGACACTGGATTTCTGAACGAGTTTCTTTAGGCTCATGAGACTAAAATTAATAAACTTATTTTTTTTAACCACAACAATCCATTCCAAGGTGTTTCGCCCGATAGCGGCGGCACATGAATAATTAGGACATTTTGTGGAAGTCATTAAGTCTCCCCTCCCCAAGCTCTATGTGACTGGATCACAGCAGAATACACACTGTGTCACCAGACTCTCATTTAGACTAGAGAGTAATGACTATATACGTTTGAGCATAATAATCATAAAACCAATCACAAATCAAATCAAACACACACACTTGAGAGAGACACACACATGTTTAAGATAATCACAGTTTCTACATACCTGCCCTGGGAGGTCCAAGTACCGATAGACCTGATCATACATGCGAGGGTCCTGCAACTACAAGAACAAAAACAAAACCAGAGAGAGAGAGAGAGAGAGAGAGAGAGAGAGAGAGAGAGAGAGGGGCACACGTTAACAACACGGCACACAACGCAGAGTTTCAGACCACACACACACTGAACTGAAACGGAGACAAAAAAACACACACACACACAGTGAGACAAAGAGGGGGGAAAAGTGCTGTTGAGACAAAAACAGGACAACGTGCACAGAGGGGCGGGAGGGGGTTTGACTACGTCACAATACAGGGCACATGAGGAACACACACACACACACACACGGAGTGAGGGGAGTGTTAGAAACTATCGGAGTCCACTAGAAAAGAGGGATGAGAAAGATGCGTCTCCGGACACAGATGGAAGGGAATGTTCGGACAAACACACTGCAGAGAATGACGTATATGCCACAAACAAACCAACACACACGCACACACACGCACACACACCCACACACACACGGTGCGTCGGTGCAGGCTGACACAAAATAACACAAAAAACAGGTTAGCACCAAAAAGCAGCAAAGAAAGAATCAAGAGGGATTCATGTCACAATACTAGCGGTCGTTAGGCTAAAACATTCTAGACAAACATTCTATCGTTAGTACATTTCTACATTGCACACAATTGGAAATAATTGACGGTCCTAATTTAAACAAACAGGGTAAACACCATTTCCTATTATTTGTAAAAACCATTGACGATGCGTGGCGCTGAGCCGATTGGACAAGAGAGAGACTGCCGGAGATAATGTTTGTGAAACACTCTTTCTACACACACGCACACACGCACACACATACTACACACACACATATATACTACACAGCTTGGTTACTACACAGCACATTTTCGATTCTGCATTGAGATCGTCACACCCCTAGTGTCTCATACTCCATAGCACCATCACACCAAACAAGTACATTCCTATAGACAAAGCCATGCTGATTGAGTTAACAGTGTGAGCTCTCTATATATAAATATATATTTGTAATATATATTATATATATATATGTTGTTGTGGTGAGATATTCTGATTGACAGGCGTGCGATGGAGGCAGGTGATTTTAGGTGACGTGGTTTTGAGGGTGGCATCCTCTCTGCCCTGGCTAACTGATGTTGATGCCCCCCCCCCCCCCCCGCCCTGCCCTGGCTAACTGATGTTGATGCCCCCCCGCCCTGCCCTGGCTAACTGATGTTGATGCCCCCCCCCCCCCCGCCCTGCCCTGGCTAACTGATGTTGATGCCCCCCCCCCGCCCTGGCTAACTGATGTTGATGCCCCCCCCCCCCCCCCCCCCCCTCTGCCCTGGCAGGTTCAGAGGAAACCGTAATGCACATTGATTAGGCTGATTCATCACGGCCCATTAACGCTGATGAAGCACTACAGAACACACACACACACACACACACACACACACACACACACACACACACACACACACACACACACACACACACACACACACACACACACACACACACACACACACACACACACACACACACACACACACACACACACACACACACACACACACACACACACACACACACACACACAGGGAATCTAATGTATCGGGGCCAAGCAGCACTGAACACACAGCACCTCCTTCTCCACGCGGCTACGCTGCCAATAATAGCTGAGAGAGAGCAATATTTGGCAATTTGTTTGGCTTTTCTTTTAGACATTGCAGCAATTTGAATTCTCAGACCGGTCATGGTGCATTTGTATACATGGCCAAGACTTCCGAATACAAGTACCAGTGTTTCCCCTAGGATTTTTTTCAGGGGGGGTGGCTAGTGTTGTTGCGGGGCGCGCGTGTCACGGATACGTGGTGTCAACAGTGTCGTCATAGATGCGCGCAGTAAGGCGGTTGTTAGTATCGGTGCATTTCTCTACACAGAGCTGAAATGAAACGATTGCACATAAATTAGGTCAATATTTATTTATTACAACACATAAATTAACTTATTTACAATTTTACATACAGTAGTGACAACACACATATGAACTATTTACAACACAGGGACAGTGTTTCCCACAGGATTTTATGAGACTGTGGTGGGTGAACCTTGGACCCTCTAGGGGGGTCTGGGGGAATGCTCCCCCGGATTTTCTTTTTTTGTCTATTTAAAAGTTAAATGCATCAATCTGGTGCACTTTGAGAGCAAAATAAAGAGGCCAGATCTATGATGAACTTTGTGCTCAAAACACAAAATCGACTAGATTCACTAGAGCATACATTTGAGCCATCAAAGAAATTAAGCAAAAGTGGTTACCTGTGTTGAACTGGTTTATTTTTTAGAAAATATAAAAATATACTGGATTACTATTACGACTACTACCACTGCCAATACTACTGATACATCCCTGCAATATCAGTCTAGGTAATTAATGGGAAACACTGAGGGAGGCACATACAACACTCATAACTATTTACAACCAGTGTCAGAGTGAGCGCACTCAAGTTGTTCGGAAATTCTGAGTGCACACTGGACGCTCTGACCAAAGAGTCAGTTTATCAGAGCGGAGCAAATTTTCAGAGTGAATTTATTAACTCACCTTAACTAGGGCCCTATGAAATCCGTTTTTATCTTTTCCTGTTTTCGGATATGAATTTTCTGTAACACTTTATAATAACACTCAGTTATAAGACCTTTATTTTATTTATTTTTTTATTGGTCTTTTTTTCCTCCATTTTCCTCCGATTTTCTCCCATCCCAATGTTAGTCGTATGCCAATTCCCAATCCCTTCCTGGTCGCTGCGCACCTACCCCCCACAGTCAGATCATCTGGGAGAGTGGAGGCTATCACGTGCTTCCTCCGACACACGTCCAGCCAATCAACCGCTTCTTTTCACCTGGCAGCGCGGATCCTCCCTGAGAGGGCGTAGCGTGTGGAAGGATCACACTATCCCACTCAGGTCCTATCCGCGCTTAGCAGGCGCCCCGACCGAACTGTAGGAGTCGCTGTTTACAACGACCCGGACCCACCCTGCCAGCTTCTCCCACCCTCTAATACAGCCAATTGTATTAGTGTGAATGGCCAGCCAAGCTGGTGACAACCCCGGAGCTGTGAGCTGGATTCGAACAGGCGAATCCAGCTCACAGCTTTGGGGTTGGTGACAAACGCAATCTCCGCTACGCCACCTAACCGCCCTATAGTTATAAGACCTTTATAAGGTATTTGTAGATAATGAACTAATCATTTATATACATTCGTAAATTATTATTAAATCATTTATAACTATTTGAACTATATGAAAAAACGACTATACTGTACCTCCATTTATTTGTTCATGTTCAACAAATGATTTGTTAAGACATTCATAAAACATCTATAAATCATTTGCAGATGCTATTGTGTGCCCTAATCTAAAGTGAAGCCTATTCATCATTAACAAATGTCTAATACAGTTAATTATTTGTTAACTTTTTCATCACCTGTTACAAATGTTGTAGACAGCTTTCGGATACACCCTTCTTTGTGACATCAAACAGTGACAGAATTAGGACTATTAATAGATAAATGCAATTTTATTAACATATAAAATACATGTGCATGACATATAGTGTAACGTGGGTGGGCACTAGGACCCAGGAGCACCCTGGCCAGGGTGTAGACGGAAGTCTCACGCGAGTGAGACTTGACTTCACGTTTGTTGCCGTCTGTTTGAATGGAAGCACGATACACTAGCAGAGCCAAGTTATTCGTGCTGCCCCACGCTTTTATTAAGGTATGAGCAGGCTAAACACCTTTTTTGTTGGTAAATCTATTCCATCATTTCCGACCTACAACTCTTGTTGTGTAGATGTGCTTGACGTGGTGGGCGCTAACAGCTAACGTTACATTTGAAGTATGTGTTTGTTCCTAATGTGTGCTCACAGTATATTGCAATATGTGATGATGACACGACACACGAGGGTAATAATTATTTGTATTTTCAGGCTGTATAGGCACCTATTACTGTCGACAACATCGTACAGCCATCGGGGGAATAAGAATGTCTAAGGGTCAAAGGGCAAAGAGGCAGGGGATGACGTACCAGAGAGGCCCAGGGCTGGACTCAAACTCACGAGCTTACAGATACATGGTACTGTGTGTGGCCAGTGGCCACGCAGGTCAGCACTCTGGTCCTAGTAGTTCATCTTTGTATAATACAGCTCAAGTAACTACTGATCTGAGAGCAGCTCAGGGCAGAAGGTGAGGGTAGAAGTCGACATCGTACACTATGTGTTTATATATATATACGCATGTCTGTCTGTGTGAGAGAGAGAGATAAGAAAAAGAAAACAAATTATAAAGAAAGAGAAAGAAAGAACAAAAAATAAAGAAAGAGGGAGAGGAGAGAAAGAGCGGGAGAGAGAGAGAGACGAGAGAGAGGGAGAGGAGAGGGAGCAGAGAGAGGGTGAAAAAGAGATGGGAGAGAGAGAGAAGAGAGAGATAGAGAGGAGAGAGAGAGAGAGGATGCATGTGCATGTGTGTGTGCATGTGTTGTGTCACTAACATTATGAATGTAGCTCATTTCAGGGCTCAACTGGCCATTCATCCATCATGTGAATGGGCTGCATTGGCAGAGAACGTGTCCCCCCCACTGTGTAAGCACTGTGTGTACAACCATGTGTGTGTCTGTGTGTGTGTGTGTGTGTGTGTGTGTGCGTTTAAAGTTTTTGTGTGCACTTGTCAACTTGAATGTACAGTATATGTACAAATGTGGGTATATAGAGTGTGTACTTGAGTAAATGAGGGTGTGTTGCTGTGTGTGTGTGTGTGTGTGTGTGTGTGTGTGTGGGCGCAATGTGACAGACTCAGCAGAATATTAGCTCCAGTGTGAATGGCCCCCTTAGGAGGCCCATATATGCCTACACTTCCAGACCACCCTGGGGCTGATAATAACACTGCCTCTTAACAGCGCGCACGCACGCACGCACACGCACACACACTCCACCTAATAGATTCTGTGTTATATACACACACACACACACACACACACACACACACACACACACATACACACACACACACACACACACACACACATACACACACACACACACACACAAACTTGTACAGTAATTATCCAACACTTGTGTTTTCATTGAGATGCAGAGCAGGTGTGCCTCCTGTAATTTCCTCCCTGGCTGAGAGCGCTGCTCCGCTACAGTCAATACCTCGTAGGAGTAAAACACCGCGTGAGCGGCAACAGTGGCACCTGCGAAGAAAACACAAGAGATGCAAGACCTTTGGCTCATATTTATTATTTTGTGGCTAATATATCAGGCATGACGCTCTAGATTAGATAGTTATTTATTGTCCGTTGATGCAGAAATGCGTTTCGTGTCAGAACACACACTACTGCGTTACAGAACAGTAAAAACACAAGACAACCGTGTTACAGCAGAGACAGACATACAGACGAGACCTCAGAGAGACAATGTGATTAACCCCTTCCTTCCCTCCCAACCAACGTTATTGATTTGATGTGGCACAGTCCCATAAGTGCTGAATGATATAGCCAACTAAAAAAATAAACAGATAAACCTGAGCCAAGTCTTGCATCTCTATATATTTTTTTCTCCTCTCATTGTGTTTTCACACCGGTTGGTAATTTAACCAAGGTGATCGTTAAACAAAAAGGAGATTGTGCAAATTAACTGTTAAAGCGTGGATTTATGCAAATCTGGAAAAGAGTCTGAGCATGCTGCCGCTGTTGTGGCAAGTGAATCGTATTATCATAAATGTATCGTAAATTTGGGCATCGTCATGCGGGCCTTGCCGCCGGTTGGGAAGAAGTGTTGTTTGTGTGTCATCGCCTTGAGGGCTTCAGGACAGTCAAGCTGGGAACGACTAAACTAGCAAACTGAGAAAAGCCGACAAACGCTGCGGACGCCTTAACCTGCAGGAAAAAACAACAACCGCGTACCCGCAGGCTGCAGCTACAACGGACGTATATCTGGTACTTTGTCTATACTCTGTGTATTACTACTAATCATCAGCTATCCACCTCGGCACCTATTGCACGCCTGACACACACTTTGCTGAAGGTGGAGGTCAGCGTGTGTTGTTCCAGTGTGTTGGCCTGTAATAACATGGGCTGTACGAACACGCTTTGTACCCGACACGTGCGATTCGGAGTTATGTACATGCATCGACAATCCATCCAAAGTGTGTGAGAACAAAAACAAACAGGGAAAAAACGTGATTCACAAGAGGACATTCGAGACGAGGTGTCAGTGATTGATGCGTTAGTTTGGCCACGACGAGGAGGTGGTGGTGGACGAGGGAGCATGTCAAGTACAGTGGGCTCCTGTAGGGGGCGTTTGGGTAGCGTAGAGGTCAAACCGCTCAGGTCGTTTCATTGTTACTGCGTTGGAAGCGGCTTACAGAACGTTGTGGTGTGGGGATGGCTGGTTTTAAGCAACCACACGTGCCCTGGGTCAAGATAATCAGACCTGGGATCAGCCACACCTGCCCTGGGTCAAGATAATAATCAGACCTGGGAGCAGATATCGGTGTAGCACCAGTGAGCGTAGTAGGTTAAATCAGCCATCCTCACACACACTGAGGGGAACCTTTGTCATGACAACATCATATCTGCTCCTGGTTTGTTATATCTTGCCACTCTCTTCAATAAACCGGTTTGTGTTCACCATCATTTCTGCCTGTTGTCTCTGTGTCGGGGAGCCCTGGAAAAAGCCACTTAGTGTGGCAGGGTCGACTACAAGCGCCCTGTCACCATAGCGACGCCAGTCATTGCAACGCGGTCTGTGCGGCCACCCTTCCGCATTGTTGCGAAATCTTGCGTCTGCGAGGAGTAGACGTCTTCACGGGTCCAAAAAAGTAATGTCCAGAAATTTACACAGACCTGAACGGCACCGTTTTCAAAGTGGCTTATTACGAGTTGTCAAAACAAAACGTTGTAGTAGAAACAGCCTTCTCCGCTGGTGCTGCCTGACATTTTCAGTCTACTGCTTGCCAAGAAAGTTGGTAATAAAAATAAATCCATAAAGTTTTTGTTATTCTTCTTGCCGATTGAAAAATCTTGACTATTCCACTTGTTATTTTGGCGTAAGTCCACTCGCTGTCATGGATGACATAACACTAATGATTCCACAACGAGGCATTTGCTTGTACGACTCGTTTAGAGTACGTTTTGCATCTTGTTGCATGTTGCATAATAACCGATACAAAGGCAACGTTGACTGTTTTGAACTATAATGTCAGTATAATAACATTGATTGTTGCCACGGCTGCCATCTTCATCTGTGCCGCTACAGTATAGATCGACCTCCGCTCTCTGACCATTCCCCTCCTGACCAGGGTCGCACTCGCAGGCGTTTATTAAGATCATTTAGCACCATCTTGTGGCAACAGATGCACGTTGCACTAGGAGCAGAATAACTCAGGACTTACATCCATCAACTACCATGGACCTTATGAAACACGCCATGGGTATTTATCACTAACCTAAGTTTCACTTTGAAACACAAGGTAATCTGCAGTCTTTATCATGAGCCTAAGTTTCACTTTCACTTTCTAACTGAAAACTATTGCCAGAAGGCCTCTACATGCTACAGCAAATTCAAAGCAACTTCAACACAACATCGGCGCGATTTCAGCGCGCTTGTTGCAGACAGTCTTGTAGACTGTGTTGCTTGGGCGTTGCGTACCTGTGTCCAAAATCTAATCTAAAGACCTGTTGCGTTGGTATTGCGTAGCAGTAATTGGTTGGTAGTGAATGGGGGCGGGGCTGTCATAGAATAATATTAGTCAGCGAGGAATACCATCCGCCATTGTTGTAGGCAGCAAGCTATGCTATCAATATTAGCTAAATAATTAGCGTCATAACTGGCCTTTTTCTGAAAACCCAAGCACATATTGTTCCATAGCATACGCCTTCAATTGATCATGACAAATCCTCTCTTACCTTGACGATTAAAAAGCCTCCATAATTTAGTAAATAAAGCTGTAGCCAGCCAGCTAGCATTGGTGATATTCAAAATGCTATCCACATTAGCTACATAGCTAACCAACTAAATACAATGGTATCCTGAGGTAATGTTAAATACAACGTTTGCTAGTCGAAATGACTGGACACACACAGGGACAAGTTAAACACCAATCAATTAATTTATTCCAACAGGTAGTTTGAGCTGCATGTGAGCCGCGGCCTTTCTCTCCTCTCCTTTGGAAACTAATGAAGTTACGTTGAAGCAGAAGCACAGAACCGGCTGACAAGTTAAGCTGCTAGCAACAGACACTATAATACTTCCGGTCGGGGGATTTCAAAATAAAAGAGCGACGACTAAAAGCACCGGAAATACGTTTATTTGGTACATTATCTAACGTTAACACGAACCTAAACTAACTTTAGATTAGTTTAGGTTCGTGTAACGTTAGATATTGTAAAAAATAAACGTATTTACGGTGCTTTTAGACTCGCTCTTTTATTTTGAAACCCCCCGCCCGGAAGTAAAAATTACGCTTATTCTTCTGCCTGTTATCAATGGGTTGGTTGAGAAGGGAAGCGTCATCTATCTAGGGAACCTAGCTACGTACGGGGTACAATGTTACATAGGCTGCGCGTTGATTTTGCAGAAGCATAAAGGTAGACTGTCTGCAACACCGTTGCTTTGTCGATGTTGTGGTGCAGTTGCTTTGAAGTTTCTGTAGCATGCAGAGGCCTAGAGTCAGATCCTAATGGACGTGACATTTCATATCAGAGATCCGAGATGCGCAGCAAACAGTACCGAACCCAATCTGGACAGGCAGTTGCTTCTTTTGAAAGGACCCGATATCTGGTTGGGTCCGGATCAGAACCCCGGTACAGGCCGCAAGACGAAACACGTTTCACGTTCAGTCGAGCGACTTTACGCATTTTGTTCACTGAAGGAGACCTGCGATGTTGAAGACGACGGCTGGGGGGAGTTAGTTGAGGCCCGGGGGGAGTTAGTTGAGGCCTGGGGGGAGTTCGGTGGAAGGACAGTTAGTTGAGGGCTGGGGGGAGTTAGGTGAGGGCTGGGGGGAGTTATTGGTGGGGGTGTGAGGGCAGCAGGCTTCAGATCCATCGGCAGGCTCCCGCGGAGGTCTTACCTCTTGGGGTGGGAGGAAGGAAGGAGGGGGTTCAGAGTGGGCTCTGATATGGCCCTCTGACCACACGTCATAAGGCATTTCCAGCTGCACAGGGGGGTCAGATACAAACCAAGTTTCAAGTTTGTTTATTAATTATCACAATAGAATACACATACTTCACGTTGAAATGCTTGGTTCTGTATGAGCCCCTGAGAGTGTGCTTATTACAGTAAAAAAAAGTAAGTAAAAAGTAAGTAAAAAGGTAAGTAAAGAGGAATATACATAATTATACAATATACAATACAATATACAATCTAAAGTACAACCTAGGTACAATCTAAGTACAGTGAGTAAACAGTGAGGTACACTGCAGAAAATGAGGTACAAAACTTTAAGGTAAGGTGCAAATGCAAATTAGGTATGAATGTAGTGCAAATCTCTTTAATAATAGATACATATAATGTAGTGTTAGAGTGTCTAAAGTGAGTGTTACACCGGTTCCTGACAGGGAGCGACGCGAGCGAGCGTGATTGCGAAAATGATTAAAATGTATTCGTTTCAATCAGACTATCCTGACCTACCGCGAGCGACAGCGAACTGAGCAGCGATTAGGGATGGGTACCTTTCACATTTGAACCGATACCGGTACCGGTACCTGTGAATCGATACCGGTACCCACCGGTACCTTTTTTCGGTACTTTAGTCTCAAGAAATGTAATTTACCTACCTCAGTCGTAAAAAAAGAAATCCAAACTTCAAATAACTACAATTTCGACAGTTTTCGGCTTGTCATTGCTCCGACTGCTTTGTTGTTGAATCAAGTCAAATCCTAGGTAAGCATATATTGTGCGTGTGAACGTTGACATGAAGAAAAAAAAGTAAAAAAAAAAAAAAAAAAAAAAAAAAAAAAAGAGAAGAGAAGTAAAAAAAAAAAAAAAGAATAATAAATCTTTTTTTTTACATTTTGTTTACATTTTTTTTCGGTTTCTCACTTGATTCGATACTCGGTAGTACCGACGTGTTTCGGTTCGGTACCTCAAAAGTACCGAATTCGGTACCCATCCCTAGCAGCGATGTCGTCCACCCCTCAGATATTCGCTCGCTGTGTCTCTAGTTGAGCGATTACGCGGCAGAGTCCCGCCCCTAAACACTTTTTATTGGTCAAGAATCGCAGGCTGCTTTGGCCCCCCCCCACGTGTGCTTCCAGGTAACACACACACACACAGACACACTCGGACACGCGCCGCCTCATATCAGGACAGTGTCGCGCGCGATTTCGTCTCTAGTTCGCTCGCTCGCTCCCTGTCAGGAACCGGTGTTAAGGTGAGTGTTTGTTTAAAAGTGAGTGTGTGGGCACTGCCTCAGTGGGCACTTCCTCGCCTCGTATTAAAGCAGCAGCTGTTAACGGTACAATGCACCTGCAACATACAGTTAGCAACTTCCTGGTTCGTTTGAAATGTAAATGTTTTACACACACACAACACCACTTGTCCCTTGGTGTAACAGGTCCAAACAACAACATCTGCTCATCAGGGGTGTGTGGGCCGGGGCTCCACTCCACTGGTCAAATGACTTACTCGTGAGTAGTACGTCTGTTGATAAAGAAAAGCAATGTCCACAGCCGCTCCGTGTATAGTAAAGATATTAAAATGGTTTATTGGCAAAGTCTTTCTTTACAGAAGTGGTCCTAAATCTACTTTCCTAAATATTCCTGTCACTCATGCACATACTACTACAAGGTAAGAAAACTGTATTTTCCCAGTCTCCAAAGTCACCGCCGACTCCACACAGGAAGATTCCTTCGCAATGTGAAAACCGCAAAGCCACTGGTTGGCTTCTGGCTTCAGTCCTCTGTTCGGTCCTATCCAGTCTGGTCTAAGGCTACGTTTAGACGAAGAGTCTGAACAGAAACCGCAAAAGTCGTCTTGCGGTCTCACTTTTAATTTTGCGTTTAGACTAGTGTTTTGGGATGGAATTCTGCATGCAGACGAGGCTGAAAGACACTCGAGTCGAGACGACGGAGCCCCGTTGTCACACGATTGGCGCAGATGTCACATGACCAGAAACGTCAGTGGCCAATCAGATCGCCTCAACCAGATGTGCTGTGAAGACCCGCCCTACTCTGCCTCTGATTCGCAGACTGTGGGTGGGGGAATGTGATTGGACCAAAGCAGAGTCACTCACAGACAGTGGGTCCAGTCACTAATAGTTGTGATAGCCGCGGGACAGATTCTTGTGTATTTAAACGTACTGCCAATGTAGCCTTCAGGTGATCGCCATGGATAGAATCAGACATGCTTTGTTTACGCTTCTAGGCTACTGGCGCATGCCTGTGATGTAAGCAGTACGCGCGACGAGAGCCTTGACAACCCTTTCGTCATCGTTTTATGCGGTTTGACAGTTTAGATCAGTGGTGCCCAACCAGTCGATCGCGATCGACAGGTAGATCGCGGGCTGATTTCAAGTAGATCTTGATTAATAAAATTAGATTATAAAAAAAAAAAAAAAAAAAAAAAAAAAAAATTGCAAAATCAACTCTGCCTCTCCTTGTCAACTACAACAAGCAATGCTGTTTGTTATTTAAGATGAGGTCGGACTCGGCACTGACAGATTTGTGTTCATTATGGTGCTTTTAGAAAGCCTCAAATGACGGCTTACAATATACAATTTTGGCTGGTAGCTCTCGGCTAGGTGGTAAATTAAAAAGTAGATCTTGGTTCAAAAACAGTTGGGCACCCCTGGTTTAGATGATAGCGCAAAGGTTTATCGTTTCTAGGAATTCCACCCTGGAAGGTGGTCTCACTTTTTTTGCGGTTTCACCCCGTAAAAACGCTGTTGCCGTATAAACAAAAGGCACATCCGAAAAAATATTTTTGCGGATTCACCTGCTAGCGTTTCCGTCTAAACAGGGCCTAAGCTGCAAAAGGCCGTTCTCTTCTTCTTTCTTCTTCTTCTTTAGAATTTCCGGCAGTGTAGACGCATCGTGGCGTATTACTGCCCTCCGCAGTTCTTTTGATGAGCTCTTCTTCTTTCTTCTTTTGACTTTCCCGCAGGCGTATTACTGCCCTCCTCAGTTCTTATACTACGCTAGTGGTATGGTTTCCATAGTTAGGCCTCTGGTAAACCAACTTTTGATTGTTTACCCTCTTCTTCTTCTCATCTTCAAAACACATTACTATCGACTCCATCTCCTTCTTCTCTGCTCCTCTTGCCTGTCCAATACTAATAAATACAATAACGCTATATCCTCTGATACAACTCTGACGTGTGCAGAAATGTCAGCACTGACTCTGTGATCAGCTGGTGGTTCTCATTATCCATGCCAAAGAAAGATTTAAGAGAGAAGGAAGAGACTCCCAACTCTACCAGACTTTTATAAAAGATTTCCCTCTCTTTCCTATAGACCTTTCACATTCTAGGCAAAACATGCCAGACAGTTTCAGTCTCTCCACATTCACACCGCCCATCTGGATGTTTTCCCACAATGCACAAGGTACTGTTCAACCCACAGTGTCCCAGCCTCAATCTACACATCTTCACCCTATCACTCCTCCTAGACCCATATCCATCCACCTTGATTTTGACCCGAGGCTGCAGAGAGAAATAGTGCTTTCCCTTGGTCCCCTTTTCCCACTCAGCCTGCCACTCAGCCTCAACTCCTTTCTTTATCTTCTCTCTGAGTTCTACTCTTCCCATTGAAATGCCTATCTCTTCCTCCCTTCCCAGGCTCTGTTTGGCAAGGGAGTCAGCCATCTCATTTCCCGCAATCCCAGCATGCCCCGGAACCCAACAAAACTCCACTGACCAGCCTGCCTTCGCAATCCTATATAAAACCAACATTATTTCATGAATGAGATCAGGGCGAGCTTTAGACCCACCTGCACTCAGAGCCATCAGTGCAGCAGCCGAGTCAGAACATATAATCACCTGGCTTGGTCCCACTTCCTTCTCTGGCTGAACGCCCGCTTATATAGAGCCCCAAAGGCTCTAGAATGTTCGGTTATGACCTCATACAGTGACATCACGAAGATTCCATAACCTTCTATCATGACGTCATACGGTGGTCCGGAATGTTTCGCGTTCTAGCAAGTACTACTATGACATCACCCCCAACGTTCTAGAAGGTTCTAGGTTCCAGAATGCACTATTATGACAAATACGACGGCTCAATGACTTTATCTAAATCCAATCAATATTACACATTCATATAATACAATACCCTAAATATATATCGCTTTGGCTCTTACAAGGGGGAAATAAAGACATGCTAAGGAGACATGGTCGGTTGGTGCGCCTGCGCAGTAGAATCAGGAAGTGTCGGGGGCAGCGTGAGCCTCCCACAAGTTACCCCTCGCCACTGAGAGATCGAGCTGCGCAGGTGAAAAGATGCGACTGCTGTTACCTCAAGTACCGGAGGGGACTTGTGCTATGTATGACTTAGTCCACATTGCAGCCGGCTTGTGGGAGGCAAGAAACAGCGTTCGCGACAGGGGAGGGTTGAATTGGATGATACGAAATTGGGATGGGAGAAAATATAGAAAATGGGAGAAAAAGTGGATAAAAAAAAAAGAAGCTTTCTGCGCACGTTACATTACAGTTCTTGTCATCAGTTCATTCACAAAAAAGTCGGCAACTTAATCACTATAAATGGACACAGCTGGTTACTAGGCGCAAGGCATTCTGGGACTTGTATTTCTACCAACTAATGTGGCGACTAATGTAAATAATAGCATCTCTTAAATAATAAACAAAGACTCTTCCAACCTTAATTTCAAATGTAAACAAGAATCGATATTAACTCATTCAGCGCCAGGGGGTGGGTCGCCAGGGGGACGCTAGAACGCCATCGCTTTAATCAATGGGGAGACTGCGAAATTTGCGAGTGCTTAAAATATATCTTATATTATAGCTATGGGTCTAATACACCCGTTGATTGTCAGTGAGTTGCTTCCAGTCAACATGCACAAAACAGATTGTTTTTTCATCCGTACATTTCCGTTTTATACCGTTTTGAATATGAGTATAGTTTTGGTAATTCTTAGTTATCCCAGGAAAAGACGCGATAATAGCGTTTTAGTGGAATACACTTATCACGTTGTCATTTTTCACCTGATTATCGAATCTTCCTCAAATCAACGCTAGATTATCATTATTATGTCTCCTCATGCATACATGAAATGGCCCTCGTAGCGGGGCGTTCGCCCTCGCTTCAATCGCGGTAGAAAGAAATATCAGATCAACACAAGATTGGATATATAGAGTCCTTACATGGTCTCTGATGTAATGCAAAAAAAAAAAAAAATTAAAATCCAATTATCTGATCGCCATTCTGATCGCACGGCTCAGATCGGCCCAGAAAAGAAACTACACCATTTCTAATGGAGTGCAATACCGTCTGGAAGGCGTAGGCGGCGGTATTTGCCCTTTTTGTGAGCTCAGACCCATTCCCAATGATAACATCAGGCTGGATGGATGAAAAATGAATAGATATAGTTAATAAAAGAAATAACGATTAAAACCCGAGTTTTCTCGTGATTGGCGCTGAACGGTTGGGCGAGTTAACCCGACTTTTCTCGTGACTGGCGCAGAATGAGTTATAACATATATGAAATATAACTCAATATTAATCATGTAACCTGAGCTATTAAGTTACAACACACGGTCCGAGGCTGCGGGGCGGCTGAGCGTCATGAACAGGGTGCATCGCACTAACCACGTGCTCTTTGTCCCAAAATCCCACCCCGTCCCGTCCCTCCTCGGGCGACGTTCAAAGAGCGAGTCTGGAATTGGGACTCTCGCGTCTGCGGTCGACAACAGAGCCCAATTTATTGTGTTGACAGTGTTAGACTGTGATGTGTGCAGTGGAGAGAGAGAGGGAGAGAGAGAGAGTGGAGAGAGACAGTGGAGAGAGAGAGGGAGAGAGACAGTGGAGAGAGAGAGGGAGAGAGACAGTGGAGAGAGAGAGGGAGAGAGAGACAGTGGAGAGAGAGAGGGAGAGAGAGAGACAGTGGAGAGAGAGAGCCTGTGGCGGGACCTCCGCTGAGAGCCTCGGTCCCAGGCCAGCCAGCCCCCCCCCCCCCCTCTCTCTCTCTCCACTGTCTCTCTCTCTCTCTCTCCCTCTCTCTCTCCACTGTCTGTCTCTCTCTCTCTGTTTGTCTGTCTCTCTCTCTCTCTTTGTCTCTCTCTCTCTCCACCGTCTCAATCTCTCTGAATGGACCTGATCTGTTGCTATGGCAACCATACGGAGGGGTCAATGGGATTGCATGATGGACTGGGGGGGGGGGGGGGGGGGGGGGGGGGGGGGGGTTGTAACACTGTAAACTTGTTTTTCTTTTAAGGGCAGTGGTAAATGAGTAGTATTGTGTGTGTGTGTGTGTGTGTGTGTGTGTGTGTGTGTGTGTGTGTGTGTGTGTGTGTGTGTGTGTGTGTGTGTGTGTGTGTGTTTTGTTTCTCAAGTGGCTTTCGTGGCATTCTCCTCGTCTGTGACTCTGGTGGAAATAAGGACATTGATTTCCTCAAGCTTGCCAGATTGAGTAAACGGTAAAGATGTGCCTCTGTACTTAATGCTCTGCTGCACAGAACGTGCGTCCGGGGAACACACACACACACACACAGGACCATGCGCACGTATACACACACACACACACACACACAGGACCATGCGCATGTATACACACACACACAGGACCATGCGCACGTATACACACACACACACACACACACACACACACACACACAGGACCATGCACATGTATACACACACAGGACCATGCGCACGTATACACACACACACACACACACAGGACCATGCGCATGTATACACACACACACAGGACCATGCGCACGTATACACACACACACACACACAGGACCATGCGCACGTATACACACACACACACACACACAGGACCATGCGCACGTATACACACACACACACACACAGGACCATGCGCACGTATACACACACACACACACACACACACACAGGACCATGCACATGTATACACACACACACACAGGACCATGCACATGTATACACACACACACAGGACCATGCACATGTATACACACACAGGACCATGCACATGTATACACACACACACAGGACCATGCACATGTATACACACACAGGACCATGCACATGTATACACACACAGGACCATGCGCACGTATACACACACACACATGACCATGCGCACGTATACACACACATAACCATGGGCAGACACACACATAACCATGCACGCACACATACATGCACACGTGCGCACGTACACACACAACAGTATATCCCCAACTATCCACCTCATCATTTCTACTACAATTGCTAGGTACAGTACAGCTCATGTTAGTTACGGGTTGAATACACAATACTCCCCTTATCTACCCCCTCATTTCTTATACTGAGCCGGATCCAACGCAGTTGAAGCCTCTCCATCCAGCGAGCGACAAACCTCTCTCTCTCTCTCTCTCTCTCTCTCTCTCTCCCTCTCTCTCTCTCTCTCTCCCTCCTCTATCTCTCTCCCTCCCTCCCTCTCTCTCTCTCTCTCTCTCCCTCCTCCCTCTCTCTCTCCCTCCCTCCCTCTCTCTCTCTCCCTCCCTCCTCTCTCTCTCTCTCCTCCCTCCCCTCCTCCTCTCTCCCTCCCTCCCTCCCTCCCTCCCTCCCTCCCTCCCTCCCTCTCTCCCTCTCTCCCTCTCTCTCTCTCCCTCCGCAGGCTATTGGATCCAGACAATTCCCTAGTGTCACTCCCACTCCCAGAGCTATAACAGTACAGTATAATGTATATGTTCATTCAGATGATGCTGTTGCCATGGTAAGTGTGATCCCCCGCCGCCACTCCTGCTCTTTTTCACATTCCACAATTCTATGATCCAATTCAAGCGCGTCAGGAATCTGAATCATAGAACAGTTATATGAATAAAAAGAAAAGACATATGTGGGCGATGCAGGCCATCAAATCAACACTGATTTCCAAGACATCATTATCAAACATTCACATCTGCGTGTGGATTCATTCTTGTAAAACAAAACAAAGGTAAAAAAGGTGTGGTGGTATCCATCATAGGTGCAGCGGTCAAATGCGCTATCATTTCTACCCCTGGGCCAAAACTCCAGATGCCCCAGAGCTTAGACCTCTACACTACCCAGACGCCCCAGTACTTAGACCTCTACAATACCCAGACGCCCCAGAGCTTAGACCTCTACACTACCCAGACGCCCAGTACTTAGACCTCTACACTACCAGACGCCCCAGAGCTTAGACCTCTACAGTACCCAGACGCCCAGTACTTAGACCTCTACACTACCCAGACGCCCCAGTACTTAGACCTCGACACTACCCAGACGCCCCAGAGCTTAAGCCTCTACACTACCCAGACGCCCCAGAGCTTAGACCTCTACAGTACCCAGACGCCCCAGAGCTTAGACCTCTACACTACCCAGACGCCCCAGTACTTAAACCTCTACACTACCCAGACGCCCAGTACTTAGACCTCTACAATACCCAGACGCCCCAGTACTTAAACCTCTACACTACCAGACGCCCCAGTACTTAAACCTCTACACTACCCAGACGCCCCAGTACTTAAACCTCTACACTACCCAGACGCCCCAGTACTTAAACCTCTACACTACCCAGACGCCCCAGTACTTAAACCTCTACACTACCCAGACGCCCCAGTACTTAGACCTCTACACTACCCAGACGCCCCAGAGCTTAGACTCTACACTACCCAGACGCCCCAGTACTTAGACCTCTACACTACCCAGACGCCCCAGTACTTAAACCTCTACACTACCCAGACGCCCCAGTACTTAGACCTCGACACTACCCAGGACGCCCCAGAGCTTAAACCTCTACACTACCCAGACGCCCAGTACTTAAACCTCTACACTACCAGACGCCCCAGTACTTTAACCTCTACACTACACAGACGCCCCAGAGCTTAGACCTCTACAGTACCCAGACGCCCCAGTACTTAAACCTCTACACTACTCAGACGCCCCAGTACTTTAACCTCTACAATACCCAGACGCCCCAGAGCTTAGACCTCTACACTACCCAGACGCCCAGAGCTTAGACCTCTACAGTACCCAGACGCCCCAGAGCTTAGACCTCTACACTACCCAGACGCCCAGAGCTTAGACCTCTACACTACCCAGACGCCCGAAAGGCTGTATTTTCTACTTCCATTTTTGTGAGCTCACCGCAGAGCCATGCTAATACTGGAGCTAGTGAAATGAATCACGCTGCGGGCTCCTCCCTGAGCCACGCCGCCTTCCATCCAGCGAGCGACAAACCCTGCGGAACCTGCAGTAAACTGACGCAGAGACCTTTACAGTGTGAAGAGTGGTAGAGACATGTGGACCGAAGGGATCTCTCTCTCTCTTCATCCAATCCAATCCAACTTTATTTATGAAGCGCTTTAACAGCCCACAGGGCACAAAGTGCTGTACAGAGGGAGCATATTAAAAACTATAAGCAGCACTATTTTTTTTATAAAAGAACAAGAGTACTAAAAAGAAGAAAAAAAAGATAAAGATAGGCAACATAAAAAATGTAAATAGATGAGTACTTAAAAGTATTTAAAAGCAAAGGACACATTAACAAAAACGATACAACGATAACACAATAAAACAATAAGATCATAAAATCAACAAGCTACATGGTGTCGAAAGCCAGAGAGAAAAGGTGGGTCTTAAGGAGGCTTTTTAAAACGGTGTGATGATGAGGCCTAATCTGCAGCGGCAGCTCGTTCCACATTTGGGGATGATGTACATTTCCTCATGCCTTCCATCGATCACCTGCTAGTAGCTAGTTAGTCCTGTTTGAGAGCGCCGTGCGTTGTTGCCCATTTGTGTGTACTGTACGTGAGAAATGGAGTGAGATAGAGAGAGCTACAGAGAGATAGGAAGAGACGGAGAGAGCCGGTGGGGTTCTGAACTAGCTATGGTAATCTGACACTCATCAATACGACAGTGATCAATGGGGAGCGGCAGTGGCTCGGGAGGTAGAGCAGTCGCTGGTAATCGCAAAAAAAGGTTCCGGGTTTGATTCCGGCTCCGTCTCCTACGCCCGGCAGCGTGCGTCGAAGTGTCCTTGTGAGCGAGACCCCTAACCCGCTAACCATTCCCCACATTCACCCGTGTGTGAACGGGTGAATGTGAGGCATAAGTCGTGAAGCGCTTTGGATAAAAATCTGTATTTATATATATTTATGAAATACCAACAGGAAGGGACGATGAAGAAAGAGAGAGAGTGTGAAAGAACAATATTTACCACAACAATGTAATTCATCATATCCTGTGCAAGGTGAGCTACCGGTGTGCTACTTCAGCCTCTCTGCAAACAACACTGGAGAGAGAGAGGGGGGGGGGGGGTCGTATAAAACGCACCATAAAGCCAGCGGGGGAAATGCTGGTGCTTTCTCTCTCTCTCTCACTGTGGCTGCCTATAGTAAAGTCTGTCGAAAGACTACTCCGGCTGCTATAATTGGTTGCTGACATTTTGGAACGACTGTGCTGGTGAACAAACATGTTCATCTGCTGGCCTGAATACGGAGCGTTTTGGGTGGAATTGTTCCGCAGCGTTGGCCGTTAATGTGGTCCATTTAGAACGCGTTTGTGTTCGCCGCCGTCGAGTCGGAAAACCGTCTAGGAGACAAGAGTGAGATATATGGTTATGAAGGAGTGAGAGAAAGAACTGATGACACACACACACACACACTATCTCTCTCTCTCTCTCTCACACACACAAACAACACACACACACACAACACACACACACACACAACACACACAAACAACCTGAGAGAAAGAGAGTAAGTTGGAACAGTGTGTGTGTCCTATAGGGCTGGTGGGACGTCCATTTACAATGGCATTGACTGACAGTTGGCATGACAGCTGAGCGATTTATAGGGGCCACCCTAATGTTTACAGCTGTGGGTAGGGCGTTCCACATTGATGTGGCATAATTGCGAAACGTGTTTAGTCCCTTGTTTGAGCCCAATCTGGGTTTAACATGATTTGTTGAGCTTCCTCTGGTGTTATGGTCATGGTATTTTCACTGACCTTTGGGAAGTATTTTGACATGTACATGGGTACCTTAGTCGTATAGTGTATCTTGTAGACCAGTACAAGTACAATTCAGTACAATTCCGGTATGTGTGTTTATGTGTGTGTGCAAGTGTGTGTATGTTTATTGTGTGTGTGTGTGTTTATGTTTACAGTGTGTATGTGTTTATGTGTGTGTGTGTGTGTGTGTGTGTGTGTGTGTGTGTGTGTGTGTGTGTGTGTGTGTGTGTGTGTGTGCGTGTGTGTGTGTGTGTGTGTGTGTGGATGCTATTGGAATACAATCACTGGCTGCTTGCCTCAACAGAGCTGAAGGTCTAAGGACATACGCCAGAGAGAGAGAGAGAGAGAGAGACTGTGTATAATATCGTCATTGCGAGTTATTGTGATATTCTAATACTTTAATTACAGAGCAAAATGCACCGTTCATTCCTTTCTTC
>NC_140169.1:140931371-141047741 GCF_963971535.1 Notolepis coatsorum | reverse complement strand
GTATGCATGCATGAATATGTATGTGTGTACATGATGTGTATGTGTGTGTATACTGTATGCCAGCTGCTGCTGCCTGACTAGAGCTCACACACTCATGCATACACAAACACACATACATACATACATACATACATACATACATACACACACACACAAGCACACACACACATACAATCCATCTGTGATTAGTCAGTCAACCTGGTATGTAGGAGTCACACACCTGTGTTGTAATGATCTATCTTTATGCAGCAGTCAGCGCTTTAACTCTCTGCAACACCTCATCGTTCTATTAACACACACACACACACACACGGTTTAATCTTTGTGTGTGTACTTTGTGTGTGTGTGTGTGCATTTCCTACATCCTATGTTTGATTTTCACTGCTGTGTGTCATGGCCGCAGCCCACAGGGCACCTCCCCCTCTATCTGACTATCTCCAGGGAAGAGGGGTGTAGCGATAAAGAGACAGAGAGAGAAATGTAGAGAGAGAGAGAGAGAGAGAGAGAGGGATAGATAGAAAGGGAGAGAGAGAGAAAGGGAGATAGAGAGAGAGAAAGGGAGATAGAGAGAGAGAGAGTGAGGGAGAAAGAGAGAGGAAAAGAGAGTGAGGGAGAAAGAGAGGAAAAGAGAGAAATTGAGAGATAGATAGATATAGATGCAGAGAGATAAATGTATTTTCTTCAATTTCATTCACAACCAAGGACAAGACACACGAGGCATTTGTCTCGTGGTGATTTGAGTGAGTTTGTGAGGTGCGCCCAATATGTTCCAAAGAGGGACAGTGTGGAGGCACACGCCTCGGAGACTGCAGCAGAGTCATACATTTATATTAAACAAGTGCCTCTCTCAGTGTTTTAGCCTGTATGAGACAATTATTAAGTGGTCATCATTAAATATAGTTAAATATGCTTTGAAACAGGCGATTTCTTAAATATTTTTATGGAAAATATGATACGTTTCATCTAGGGATGTCCGATATTATCGGCCGATATCGGCATTAAAATGTGATATCGTAAAATATCGGAATCGGTTTTCAAAAAAAATATATATTTTTTTACATTTCTATAACCTTTATAATAATAATAAATAATGCAGGACCTGTTCAGAGGTCTTTAATTGGCATGCAATTATCCTCAACGTTTAGCGATTAGCACACACGGTTAGCACACACACACCGGAACACACACGCATGCATTTACCCAGGCAAGCAAGTAAGAACAAATTCTGATTTTATTTATTGTCAAAAGTATGCATAATGTTGTGTTAATTCCACAACAAGAGATATGTAATGTTAATTACCTGAAATTATTAAAAAAAAATTGGGGGGGGGGGGGGGGGGGGGGGGGGCCTGCATATATCGGTATCGGTTGATATCGGTATCGGAAATTAAGAGTTGGACAATATCGGTATATCGTATCGGTAAAAAAGCCAATATCGAGCATCCCTAGTTTCATCCTATTACATCATGTGTACTGGGCCTATTAGCACTCTAGTGTACAGACAGCATGTTATAGCTCTGTTAAATACATATTCTCTGTACAGCCTCGACTACTTAATACAGTTTCTCAGGCACTGGGGCGACAGTGACAGTGTTCTCAAGACAACGACCCAGGGCCCAGGACAGTTTAGTCTTAGATATGACATATCTCTTGGGCGGCTGGGTGGCGCAGCGGACATTGCGCTCGTCACCAACGCAAGAGACACCGGTCTCGAATCCGGCTGTCAGCGTTGCCTCCGGCTTGGGCCGGCCGTCATAGTGACTCAATTGGCAGAGTCAGCGGGTGGGGAGTCGATGGGTGGTAATCTGGTCGTTGTAAACAGCGACTCCTACAGGTCGGTCAGGGCGCCTGCACAGCAAAGTCAGGAAATGGCGGGGGCAGTGTGAGCCTCCCACACGTTACACCTCGCCAATGAGAGTCCGCGCTGGCAGGTGAAAAGAAGTGACTGGCTGCCTCCACATGTATCGGAGGGGACATGTGATGCAAGGCTTCTATCCTCCCTACGACCGGCCAGTGGGGGGCACATGCAAGCAACGATCAGGACAGGGGAGGGAGAATTGGCACGAGAAGAAATTGGGATGGGAGGAAAATCACAGAAAAAGGAGAAAAAGTAGGCAATTTTTTTTTTTAATATGACATATCTCCAGAACAATCTTGTGTCAGACGACCGCTCTACCTCCCTGAGCCACTGTCTCCCCGTATACACAGGCGGAGTAGGTACCTCTGCATCGTGCCCTCGCTCCACCCAGGCGCCACGCTAGTTCATATGCGAGAAAAATACTGTATCTGCCGCGGAGAACCGCCTGCCGTGTGCTGCATGTGAGAAAGGGCAACGCGATTCTCTCTATTGTCCAGAGTTCATGTTCGACAGAAGCTCGAGTGACTGAGTGGGTGAGTGAGTGACTGAGTGGGTGAGTGAGTGACTGAGTGGGTGAGTGAGTGACTGAGTGGGTGAGTGAGTGACTGAGTGGGTGAGTGAGTGACTGAGTGGGTGAGTGAGTGACTGAGTGGGTGAGTGAGTGACTGAGTGGGTGAGTGAGTGACTGAGTGGGTGAGTGAGTGACTGAGTGGGTGAGTGAGTGACTGAGTGGGTGAGTGAGTGACTGAGTGGGTGAGTGAGTGACTGAGTGTGTGAGTGAGTGACTGAGTGGGTGAGTGAGTGACTGAGTGGGTGAGTGAGTGAGTGAGTGGGTGAGTGAGTGACTGAGTGTGTGAGTGAGTGACTGAGTGTGTGAGTGAGTGACTGAGTGGGTGAGTGAGTGACTGAGTGGGTGAGTGAGTGACTGAGTGGGTGAGTGAGTGAGTGAGTGAGTGAGTGAGTGAGTGAGTGAGTGAGTGAGTGGGTGAGTGAGTGAGTGAGTGAGTGAGTGAGTGAGTGAGTGAGTGAGTGAGTGAGTGAGTGAGTGGGTGAGTGAGTGACTGAGTGTGTGAGTGAGTGACTGAGTGTGTGAGTGAGTGACTGAGTGGGTGAGTGAGTGACTGAGTGGGTGAGTGAGTGACTGAGTGGGTGAGTGAGTGACTGAGTGGGTGAGTGAGTGACTGAGTGGGTGAGTGAGTGAGTGACTGAGTGGGTGAGTGAGTGACTGAGTGGGTGAGTGAGTGAGTGAGTGAGTGAGTGAGTGAGTGAGTGAGTGAGTGAGTGAGTGAGTGAGTGAGTGAGTGAGTGAGTGGGTGAGTGAGTGAGTGAGTGAGTGAGTGAGTGAGTGGGTGAGTGAGTGAGTGAGTGGGTGACTGAATGGGTGAGTGAGTGACTGAGTGGGTGAGTGAGTGACTGAGTGGGTGAGTGAGTGAGTGAGTGGGTGAGTGAGTGAGTGAGTGAGTGAGTGAGTGAGTGAGTGAGTGGGTGAGTGAGTGACTGAATGGGTGAGTGAGTGACTGAGTGGGTGAGTGAGTGACTGAGTGGGTGAGTGAGTGACTGAGTGGGTGAGTGAGTGACTGAGTGGGTGAGTGAGTGACTGAGTGGGTGAGTGAGTGACTGAGTGGGTGAGTGAGTGACTGAGTGTGTGAGTGAGTGACTGAGTGGGTGAGTGAGCGACTGAGTGGGTGAGTGAGTGAGTGAGTGGGTGAGTGAGCGACTGAGTGGGTGAGTGAGCGACTGAGTGGGTGAGTGAGTGAGTGAGTGGGTGAGTGAGTGAGTGAGTGAGTGAGTGAGTGAGTGAGTGAGTGAGTGAGTGAGTGGGTGAGTGAGTGACTGAATGGGTGAGTGAGTGACTGAGTGGGTGAGTGAGTGACTGAGTGGGTGAGTGAGTGACTGAATGGGTGAGTGAGTGACTGAGTGGGTGAGTGAGTGACTGAGTGGGTGAGTGAGAGTGACTGAGTGGGTGAGTGAGTGACTGAGTGGGTGAGTGAGTGACTGAGTGGGTGAGTGAGTGACTGAGTGGGTGAGTGAGTGACTGAGTGGGTGAGTGAGTGACTGAGTGGGTGAGTGAGTGACTGAGTGGGTGAGTGAGTGACTGAGTGGGTGAGTGAGTGACTGAGTGGGTGAGTGACAGAGAGGGTGAGAGATATTAATAACCTTCACATCTGCCCACAGTTCTTTACCCATCATGCTTTGGGACAGGGAACAAAATGAACACAACCGCGCAGCGCCAATGGCGTGTAGATTTCCTCCACACACACACGCACGCACGCGCGCGCGCGCACGCACGCACGCACGCACACACACACACACACACACACACACACACACACACACACACACACACACACACACACACACACACACACACACACACACACACACACACACACACACACACACACACACACACACACACACACACACACACACACACACACACACACACACACACACACACACACACACACACACACACACACACACACACACACACACACACACACACACACACACACACACACACACACACACACACACACACACACACACACACACGAAATCTGGGTGGTGGACGTGAACAAACCATGCTTTCCCCTATATACCCACCGCTGAGGTGCCCTCGAGCAAGGCACGTAAACCCTCAACCGCTCCCCGGGCGGCGTGTGGCTGACCAGGGCTCCCAAATAGATTGTGTAAATGCAGAGAGAGGACACATTCCTGGTCCATGTAAAAATACACTTTGGCAATAAAGGGATTCTATTCTATTCTAACCCGTGTCCCCTTCTCCTCACGCCTGGGTGTCGAGTCAGCAAGTCACCGCAGCCAGTAGAGAGCGAGGCTGTTAATCACATGTGACCCGTGACACTGATGGCAGCAGCACATGGACCCGCTCCTTCAGCTGTGTTTCACCCACAGCGTGGCGGGGAGGAGGAGACACCCTGGTGGTCCCTGAAAGACTTACTTACTTTCATTTATTATGATTATGATCTGAATACATGAGGCCAAATATAAAATGCTAAAGACTGATTCTAGTTTTACAAACACACACACACACACACACTTGTCTGCACAAATAAACTTAGACACATATACAGGTGTACACGTAGAAATATGTAGCTGCAGTATGTATCTGTGAGGGACACACACATCAACTCACAACAGAATCATGACACCTGCCAGAGTGCCTGTGTGTGTGTGTGTGCATGCCTGCGTGCCTGTGTGTGTGTGTGTGCATGCCTGCGTGCCTGTGTGTGTGTGTGCATGCCTGTGTGTGTGTGTGAGCATGCGTGCCTGTGTGCGTGCCTGTGTGTGTGTGCATGCCTGCGTGCCTGTGTGTGTGTGTGTGTGTGTGTGTGCATGCCTGCCCTGCGTGCCTGTGTGTGTGTGTGCATGCCTGCGTGCCTGTGTGTGTGTGTGTGCATGCCTGCCCTGCGTGCCTGTGTGTGTGTGTGCATGCCTGCGTGCCTGTGTGTGTGTGTGTGTGTGCATGCCTGCCCTGCGTGCCTGTGTGTGTGTGTGCATGCCTGCGTGCCTGTGTGTGTGTGTGCATGCCTGCCCTGCGTGCCTGTGTGTGTGTGTGCATGCCTGCGTGCCTGTGTGTGTGTGTGCATGCCTGCGTGCCTGTGTGTGTGTGTGCATGCCTGCGTGCCTGTGTGTGTGTGTGCATGCCTGCGTGCCTGTGTGTGTGTGTGTGCATGCCTGCCCTGCGTGCCTGTGTGTGTGTGTGCATGCCTGCGTGACTGTGTGTGTGCCTGTATGTGTGCCTGTGTGTGTATGTGCGTGCCTGTGTGTGCCTGTGTGTGTGTATGTGCGTGCCTGTGTGTGCCTGTGTGTGTGTGTGTGTGCCTGCCTGCCTGCCTGCCTGCGTGCCTGTGTGTGTGTGTGCATGCCTGTGCCTGTGTGTGTGTGTGTGCATGCCTGCCTGCGTGCCTGCCTGCGTGCCTGTGTGTGTGCATGCCTGCCTGCCTGCCTGCCTGCGTGCCTGTGTGTGTGTGTGCATGCCTGTGCCTGTGTGTGTGTGTGTGCATGCCTGTGCCTGTGTGTGTGTGTGTGCATGCCTGCCTGCGTGCCTGCCTGCGTGCCTGTGTGTGTGTGTGCATGCCTGTGCCTGTGTGTGCATGCCTGTGCCTGTGTGTGCATGCCTGCGTGCCTGCCTGCGTGCCTGTGTGTGTGTGCCTGCCTGCCTGCCTGCCTGCGTGCCTGTGTGTGTGGGATATCTAAGGCGTAGAGCGATGAGTGTGTTGGGTGCTTCTCCACACAGACAGACAGCCTGTCTTCCCAGTGCAGCCACCATCATAAGAGTCTAAATGAGAGGGGGACGGGGAACATCACAAGACACCAAACACTCCCCTTATCCTCAAAGCACCTCTCTCTCAACGGATGTCTGCCACTAAATGAAAGAGAAGGCTTTACTGAAAACAAAGGCCGCCTAGTGACAACTGGGAGAGACTGCCTGGTCGGCAAGACGCAGAGAGCAAGTGAGGGAGAGAGAGAGAGAGAGAGAGAGAGAGAGAGAGAGAGATTTAGAGAGAGAGATTTAGAGAGAGAGAGAGAGAGAGAGAGAGAGAGAGAGAGAGAGAGAGAGAGAGAGAGAGAGAGAGAGAGAGAGAGAGGTTGAAGGGGGGAGAGAGATAGAGACAGAATTAGAGATAAGGTAGGAGGAGGTAGAGAGATAAAGATTATTAGAGATAGGGGAGGGGCAGAGAGAGCGAGAGAGAGATAGGGAGGGAGATCATTAAAGATAGGGGAGGGAGGGAGGGAGAAAGAGAGGGTGAAAGGGGAGGAGAATGGTGGGAGGGGGGACAAAGATTTAGAGAGAGGGTGGGGAGGGAGAGAGAGAGATAGAGAGAGAATTAGAGATAGGGTAGGGGGGTGGGAAGAGAGGAGAGAGAGGTAGAAGGGGAGGGAGGGAGAGAGACTTAGAGAGAGAGGGTGAGAGAGAGAGAGAGAGAGAGAGAGAGAGAGAGAGAGAGAGAGAGAGAGAGAGAGAGAGAGAGAGAGAGAGAGAGGGAGAGAGGGGGAGGAGTGGACGTGAGAGACAAGTGAGAAAGCCAAACAAACAAAAAGACAGACAGATATACAGACATGGAGAGAAAGAGAGAGAGAGGCAGAGGGTGTGTAAAAAAAGAAAGAGTGTCAGAGAGTCTGCAGGGACTCTGGTGGGCCTGTGGTCCTTTATAAGAGCCTGCGGCCACTGCAGTGATATAACAGTGCCATTAAATAGGGGATGCAGGCCATTAGTTAGGTTGGTCAGAGAGCGATGGCAGCGCGCAGGCTGACAGCACCATTCACCCAAGATGAAGGGACACCCAGAGATCAATCAGAGATGAGAAGGCTGCACAGAGGACAACAAGGACGGAGGAGGGGAGAGGAGGACAGGGGATGGGAGGACAGGAGAGGGGGGGGGGGGACAGGGGATGGGAGGAGGACAGGAGAGGGTGGAGGACGGGACAGGGGAGGACATGGGAGGGGAGGGAAGGAGGACAGGGGAGAGGAGGACAGGGGAGGGGAAAGAAGGAAGACAGGGGAGAGGAGGACAGGGGAGGGGAGGGAAGGAGGACAGGGGAGAGGAGGACAGGGGAGGGGAGAGGATGAGGACAGGGGAGAGGAGGACAGGGGAGGGGAGGGAAGGAGGACAGGGGAGAGGATGAGGACAGGGGAGGGGAAAGAAGGAAGACAGGGGGAGGACATCATATGTATTCATACGATTAAAAACGATGGTTCAAAGGTCCTTTGGAAAAACCCTGCCGAACTTCGAATCCTAAAATCAGGCTTCGGAGACGGCTCTATTGTGGATAGGACAGTTTGGAAATTGGGAGAGAGATGGGGAGCATATGCAGCACATGTCCTGGGACGGATTCGAACTCAGGACGCCGCGGTTACGCTGAGCGTATAATACGTGGTGCCCCACCGGGGGGGGGGGGGGCCCCTATATAAACACTTCTAACCCCAACCAGCCTTAGCGCATCCATCACACCGGTGTCCTCTCATATCTCTAGCCTTCTGCAAGGCACCCCCCTCAGCCCCTCCCCTTCTTAGTTACCCTATGTGCAACAGTGGCTCAGGAGGTAGAGCGGTCGCCTGGTAATCTGAAGGTTCCCGGTTCGATTCCGGCTCCTCCTGGGCAGCGAATTTGAGCGAAAACACTTAACCCCTAACTGCTCCCGATGAGCAGTTTGACCCCCCCGCTCGGTCGTCTCCGCCGTCGGTGAGTGAATGTGAGACAGAAGTTGTAAAGAGCTTTGGATAAAAGCCGTTATATAAAACGTATGCCGCCTTCTAGAGCAGCCCTGACTCACAGAACCTGTAATCACTGTTGGGAGAAACCAGTCTAAAACAGTCATTTACTAACGTGCAACTTCACAGTGAAAGAAGTTCAACTAAACCTCAACTAAACTCCCAAACAAACTCCGTTTGTCAAAGTAAAACTGCCTTGGAAAAGTAGTTCAAACCGTACCGCTCTGTATATGTATACGGCCTTCTGGAACAGCCCGCGTCTCATAACCTACCGGTAATATGCTTTAATGATTCATCTTCTATACCACGTTTGGCTCATTAAAATGAGGCTGCTGTACAAGAGCGGTGTGTGCACAGATAATTAAAGCCAAGCTGCACAGGATATGAGAGGACACCAGGGTGGCACAGTGCATAATTATAATAATAATAATGATGATAATAAACTTGCACCTTTCATACAAGAATTGCTTTACAACAGGAAATACCGTTTCAAGTTCAAGTTTCTTGAAACTTTTATATAAAATGCTTCTTTCTGTTTTGCTCCAGAGATTGTGCTAGATACAAATAGATACGTATAAAAAGTATAGTAAGTATAAAATAGAAGTCAAGTACGTAGACAAAAAGTGTTCAATATATACATATATACAATGTATAATGCAGAGTAGAAAAGTAACTGAGTTACAATACAATATACTATTTACTATACAGTACAATGCCGAAATGGGATGAGGTACAATTTAGGTACAATTTACAGTAAGGTGTAATGAGGTATGGGTTGTAGTGCAAATTCTTTGCCAATAAATATAAAGTGTGTTTAGGTGTTCTAAAGTGGGTAAAGTGGGTGCAGCAGTGAGTTGTTTGTTTAAAGTGAGTGTGTGCATGTGGATGCGTGTGCTGTGAGTGCATTTGATGGTTGTTACGATTGTTCATTGTTCAATACTTGTTCATTGAGCAATCATTGTTCATTGAGCATCCTGATGGCCTGGGGATAAAAGCTCCTTCTGAGTCTCTCTGTGCTTGTCATGAGACTCCGGTATCGCTTGCCTGACCGCAGCAGTTCAAAGAGACAGTTGTTTGGGTGGCTGGAGTCCTTAATGATTCTCTTAGCCTTGCCCCTGCACCGCTTGTTGTAAATGCCTTGGAGAGTGGGAAGCCCCCCTCCAATTGTGCGTTCGGCTGAACGGGCCACTCTCTGTAGTCTGCTGCGGTCTTGTGCAGTGCTATTCCCAAACCAGGAGGTGATGTTACCAGTCAGGATGCTCTCTATTGTGCATGAGTAGAAGTTCTTGAGGATCTTCTGACTCACGTTGAACTTCCTTAGGCACCTAAGGAAGTAGAGGCGTTGTCGTGCCTTCTTCACAACACTGTCAATGTGTGTGGTCCATGTCAAGTCCTCGGATATGTGGACTCCGAGGTACTTAAAACTGTTCACTCTCTCAACCGGTGCCCCATCGATGCTGAGGGGGCTGTAGTCCCTGACCCCCGACCTCCTAAAGTCCACAATCATCTCCTTTGTTTTGCTGACGTTCAGGGAGAGGCAGTTCTCTTGACACCATCCCGCTAGAACCTTAACCTCCTCCAGGTTGGCCCTCTCGTCGTTTGCAGAGATCAGGCCCACCACTACTGTGTCGTCAGCAAATTTGATGATTGTGTTGTTGTTCCGCTGTGCCACGCAGTCATGTGTGTACAGGGCGTAGAGGAGGGGACTCAGAACACAGCCCTGGGGGGCCCCTATGAGTGATGGATGAGGAGGTGCAGTTGCCTGCTCTCACCACCTGGGGTCTGCCCGTCAGGAAGTCCAAGACCCACTGGCAGAGGTCATAGTTCAAGCCCAGGTCCCTGAGCTTGGCTATGAGTTTGGAGGGGACTATGGTATTGAATGCTGAGCTGTAGTCGATGAATAGCATTCTCATAGTTCCCCTGCCTCTTGTCCAGGTGTGATGCTGCTGTGTGCAGCACATGGGCTATGGCGTCCTCCGTGGACCTGTTGGGGCGGTATGCAAATTTTTATTTTGCACGAGGGTTTCGGACAGATACGGGATGGTTTGAAAGCTCGGCGTTGCTAATAAACATTTTAAATATTTTTTATAAACTGCTCAACACTGCATTATTTCCGGCGTTGGCTGCCTGGTGTGATCACAGCGCATGCGCATCATGCACCCAACGCCGTAAATAATGCCGTTTTGAGCAGTTTATAAAAAATATTTAAAATGTTTATTAGCAACGCCGAGCTTTCAAACCATCCCGTATCTGTCCGAAACCCTCGTGCAACTGTGAGTACCTTTGAGATGTCTCTGTGATACTTGTATAACGAACGGTTCGGCCAGAACCAGTCCTTCAGGGTAAATCTAGGTTGGTTTCCTATTGAGGAGCAAGTGACTGTGGATTCACTCGGTGCATCACAGTCACGAAAGGGGCTACCAAGCTCACGGACATAGCTATGCTGGAGCTCTCATGCTGATCACCAGCGGCCCCGCCTCCCCACACGGAGACAAACTGAGTACTTAGTACCTGCAGTGGAAAAGGAACGAAGTACCAGGTACCTAAAGCAGGTAGAGTAGAGTAGGGTAGAGTCGAGTAGGTACCATGCAGTGGAAAAGGGGCATAACTCTCCTAGATCCTTCCCTTGCTGTGCAGGCGCCCCGACTGAACTGTAGGAGTCGCTGTTTACAACGACCCGGACCCACCCACCGGCTTCCCTCCCGCTGACACTGCCGGCCGGCCAAGCCGGAGGCAACACTGACAGCCGGATTCGATACCAGTGTCTCTCGCGTTGGTGACGAGCACTTAGTCCGCTGCGCCACCCAGCATTTTATGTTTCTCTTTTATTACCTGTGTGATTTTATATTCCACTACTGCACCTTAAGTTTGAGTCCCAAATCACGTTGTATGCAAATATAATGATAATAAAGTACAATCTAATCTAATCTAAAGAGTTTCCCACACCAGAACAGTAACAACGTTCACAGTACATTCCTGGTAGATCTAAAGAGTTTGCCGTGCCAGAATAGTAACAACGTTCACTGTTCGTTTTGAAGTTTTAATCAGGCTTGCAATGTGTGTCTCTGGCATTGTATTATAAATAGGCTGATCTGCAGAGAGCTTCATTATTTCATTTAATTTCAAACCTTTGTTTAAACTCGAAAAGGCAACTGAGGTTTCCCCCTTAAACTCGAAAAGGCAACTGAGGTTTCCCTCGTTTACAGTCACATACAGAAATAAGCAAAAAGAAATAAAACAAGACGAGGCAAAAAGCAAGGATAACAAAAAAGGATAGCGATCGACAAAGGTTGGAGATCAAGGTCTGGGAGAATAAGGACTGTTGGACTTCATTCCATGAGCTAGGGGGGGTGGGGGGGGGGGCATCATGGCAAAATGCAGATTTACCCTGTTCCGAGCAAACTCTGGAGACCTTAAGGACCAGCCAGTCACTAGAACAGGTTCCAAAATCCATTCCAATAATGATGTAGTTAGGGATGCTCGATATTGGCTTTTTTACCGATACCGATATACCGATATTGTCCAACTCTTAATTTCCGATACCGATACCAACCGATATCAACCGATACCGATATATGCAGGGTTTCCTCCCCCCAAAAATGGAATAATTTCAGGTAATTAACATTACATATCTCTTGTTGTGGAATTAACACAACATTATGCATACTTTTGACAATAAATAAAATCAGAATTTGTTCTTACTTGCTTGCCTGGGTAAATAAAGGTTATAGAAATATAAAAAAAAAAAAAAAAAAAAAAAATAATTGAAAACCGATACCGATATTTTCTAGGGATGCTCGATATTGGCTTTTTTACCGATACCGATATTCCGATATTGTCCAACTCTTAATTTCCGATACCGATATCAACCGATATCAACCGATACCGATATATGCAGGGTTTCCCCGTCCAAAAAACGGAATAATTTCAGGTAACTAATAATTTCACTGGATATATATATAACAAATATTGTTATTGTTTTTTATTTTTTTTAAACCGATACCGATATTTTCCGATATCACATTTTACTGCCGATATCGGCCGATAATATCGGTCGGCCGATAATATCGGACATCCCTAATATTTTCCGATATCACATTTGAATGCCGATATCGGCCGATAATATCGGTAGGCCGATAATATCGGACATCCCTAGATGTAGTATAAGGAGGTAGCTTACCAATAAGGGCCTTAAAGATGAACAAAATACCAGCGTTTGTTGCACCTCTCCATCAGAGAGGGCCAACCAACCTTCTCATAAAGGACACAGTGATGAGTGTCGTGTCTATCATTAGTGATGAGAGTGATAGACATTATAATATTATATATGTTTCTTGCTTGGTCTTTTAAGATAAATGTAATTTGCAAGTGAAGCGGAGTCAGAAGCGTAATTGGCCAGGCGAGTCACGCGAGGCATTATCTGCCTAACTTCCTGCTAGACTGAGCTTTAACTGTGGAGGGAGTGTGCTGTCTGGAATCTCTGCTGTGAAGATAATGAATGAAAACCATGGCAATTTCGACAAAATGGTTATTTTGATTGCCTCTCTGAGTAAACAAAAGCTCGGCACCGAATTAGAATGACTTTGTTTGATGCGGAGGAGGCCTCGGTTAGCAGCTCAGTAGAAGGGTGGTATAGGAGGGTGGTGTAGGAGGGTGGTGTAGGAGGGTGGTGTAGGAGGGTGGTGTAGGAGGGTGGTGTAGGAGAATGGGGGGGAGGGGGGGTGGAGGGTGCTAATGTTTCTGTTCTGCCAACTCTTTGTTTAAGCAGTGCCAACTAGAGCCGGCCAGGCTGATGTTACCTTAGGAGTGTGTCACTTGTGAACCATTGACGGGGGAATGTTTATGCTTTGTGTCATAAACAGCGTTGGGGTTGTTACTAAAAGAGACGAAGTAATGTTCTACACATTAGTGGCGGCACAGTGGTGCAATGGTTAACACCGTCGCCTCACAGCAAGAAGGTCCTGGGTTCTATTCCCACTCGGGGACCAGGTTGCCGGGTTGCCAGGTTACCCAGGTGGGGTATCTCCTGGACCTTTCTGTGTGGAGTTTGCATGTTCTCCCCCCTGTGCTCGCAAGGGTTTCAACCCAATGGAAAAACATGCAGAACAGATCGCTAACGCTGTCGCGTCCCTGATGAAAACGGAGAGGAGCACTTGGGCTTGGTCCCCGGGGCGCGTGTGTGTTTCATATGTGTGTCGCCCATCGTATGCGTGTGTTTCATATGTGTGTCGCCCATCGTATGCGTGTGTTTCATATGTGTGTCGCCCATCACATGTGTGTGTTTCATATGTGTGTCGCCCATCAGCATGCGTGTGTTTCATATGTGTGTCGCCCATCAGCATGCGTGTGTTTCATATGTGTGTCGCCCATCACATGTGTGTGTTTCATATGTGTGTCGCCCATCACATGTGTGTGTTTCATATGTGTGTCGCCCATCACATGTGTGTGTTTCATATGTGTGTCGCCCATCACATGTGTGTGTTTCATATGTGTGTCGCCCATCACATGTGTGTGTTTCATATGTGTGTCGCCCATCACATGTGTGTGTTTCATATGTGTGTCGCCCATCACATGTGTGTGTTTCATATGTGTGTCGCCCATCGCATGTGTGTGTTTCATATGTGTGTCGCCCATCACATGTGTGTGTTTCATATGTGTGTCGCCCATCACATGTGTGTGTTTCATATGTGTGTCGCCCATCGCATGTGTGTGTTTCATATGTGTGTCGCCCATCGCATGCGTGTGTTTCATATGTGTGTCGCCCATCGCATGCGTGTGTTTCATATGTGTGTCGCCCATCACATGTGTGTGTTTCATATGTGTGTCGCCCATCAGCATGTGTGTGTTTCATATGTGTGTCGCCCATCACATGCGTGTGTTTCATATGTGTGTCGCCCATCGCATGTGTGTGTTTCATATGTGTGTCGCCCATCACATGTGTGTGTTTCATATGTGTGTCGCCCATCACATGTGTGTTTCATATGTGTGTCGCCCAGCATGTGTGTTTCATATGTGTGTCGCCCATCACATGTGTGTGTTTCATATGTGTAACTCCCATCACATGTGTGTGTTTCATATGTGTCGCCCAGCATGTGTGTGTTTCATATGTGTGTCGCCCAGCATGTGTGTGTTTCATATGTGTGTCGCCCAGCATGTGTGTTTCATATGTGTGTCGCCCAGCATGTGTGTTTCATATGTGTGTCGCCCATCAGCATGTGTGTGTTTCATATGTGTGTCGCCCATCAGCATGTGTGTGTTTCATATGTGTGTCGCCCATCACATGTGTGTGTTTCATATGTGTGTCGCCCATCACATGTGTGTGTTTCATATGTGTGTCGCCCATCACATGTGTGTGTTTCATATGTGTGTCGCCCATCACATGTGTGTGTTTCATATGTGTGTCGCCCATCGCATGCGTGTGTTTCATATGTGTGTCGCCCATCACATGTGTGTGTTTCATATGTGTGTCGCCCATCAGCATGTGTGTGTTTCATATGTGTGTCGCCCATCACATGCGTGTGTTTCATATGTGTGTCGCCCATCGCATGTGTGTGTTTCATATGTGTGTCGCCCATCACATGTGTGTGTTTCATATGTGTGTCGCCCATCACATGTGTGTTTCATATGTGTGTCGCCAAGCATGTGTGTTTCATATGTGTGTCGCCCATCACATGTGTGTGTTTCATATGTGTAACTCCCATCACATGTGTGTGTTTCATATGTGTCGCCCAGCATGTGTGTGTTTCATATGTGTGTCGCCCAGCATGTGTGTGTTTCATATGTGTGTCGCCCAGCATGTGTGTTTCATATGTGTGTCGCCCAACATGTGTGTTTCATATGTGTGTCGCCCATCACATGTGTGTGTTTCATATGTGTGTCGCCCATCAGCATGTGTGTGTTTCATATGTGTGTCGCCCATCAGCATGTGTGTGTTTCATATGTGTGTCGCCCATCACATGTGTGTGTTTCATATGTGTGTCGCCCATCACATGTGTGTGTTTCATATGTGTGTCGCCCATCACATGTGTGTGTTTCATATGTGTGTCGCCCATCGCATGTGTGTGTTTCATATGTGTGTCGCCCATCACATATGTGTGTTTCATATGTGTGTCGCCCATCGCATGCGTGTGTTTCATATGTGTGTCGTCCATCGCATGTGTGTGTTTCATGTGTGTCGCCCATCACATGTGTGTGTTTCATATGTGTGTCGCCCATCGCATGTGTGTGTTTCATATGTGTGTCGCTGCATGACTACGTTGCAATGTGTGCTACGAATAAAGACTTCTACAAGTCCAGTTTAATCTTAATTACTCACGTATCTTTTAATGGCAACAAATGACTTACTATTCCTCATTACATTACTCCTGGGAACGATCGATAGATCACTCCATCTTGATTGATGATAGAGCATATCGATATATCATTCATCTGTAATGTGATTATTTTATTACAGGAAGAAAGAAAAAGAGAACAAGACCATATGAAAATAGTTATTAAAATAGTTGTTCAGCTCAGGACAATTCACTTGGGAAAAGATGACCGTAACGTGGGAATAAGATGGGTAAGTTTTCACTAATACTACTACGGGTACGCTGTAGTATGAATATACAGTAATTGGCTAATTATCTGCGCTACCCCCCCCACTCCCCCCTCCTCATCCTCGTATCTTCATCCCCCTATAGTGTTGATTTATGGTGTGTTCCCAGTTGACACACATCCTCTCTCATCCCCCTCTCTCTCTCTCTCCCTCTCCATCTGACTCTCTCTCTCTCTCTCTCTCCCTCTCCATCTGACTCTCTCTCTCTCCATCTGACTCTCTCTCTCTCTCTCCCTCTCCATCTGACTCTCTCTCTCTTTCTCTCCATCTGACTCTCTCTCTCTCCATCTGACTCTCTCTCTCTCTCCATGACTCTCTCTCTCTCCCTCTCCATCGGACTCTCTCTCTCTCTCTCTCCATCTGACTCTCTCTCCCTCTTTCTCTCTCCATCTGACTCCCTCTCTCTCTCCCTCTCCATCTGACTCTCTCTCTCTCTCTTTCTCTCTCCATCTGACTCTCTCACTCTCTCTCTCCCTCTCCATCTGACTCTCTCTCTTTCTCTCTCCATCTGACTCTCTCTCCCTCTCCATCTGACTCTCTCTCTCCATCTGACTCTCTCTCTCTCTCCCTCTCCATCTGACTCTCTCTCTCTCTCTCCATCTGACTCTCTCTCTCTCTTTCTCTCTCCATCTGACTCTCTCTCTCTCTCTCCATCTGACTCTCTCTCTCTCTTTCTCTCTCCATCTGACTCTCTCTCTCTCTCTCCATCTGACTCTCTCTCTCTCTTTCTCTCTCCATCTGACTCTCTCTCTCTCTCTCCCTCTCCATCTGACTCTCTCTCTCTCTCCATCTGACTCTCTCTCTCTCTTTCTCTCTCCATCTGACTCTCTCTCTCTCTCTCCATCTGACTCTCTCTCTCCATCTGACTCTCTCTCTCTCTCTCCCTCTCCATCTGACTCTCTCTCTCTCTCCATCTGACTCTCTCTCTCGTTCTCTCTCCATCTGACTCTCTCTCTCTCTCTCTCTCACTCTCAGATGCACCACAGACTCACCACAGTAATTATGCAGCGAGGGCCAGAGGAGCACCAGAGTGTTCCATGTACAGTCGGGGGCCATAAATATGTGGACATCAACACAATTGAGCGGCCAATCGTCCAATTACCTTTTGTCCCTTAAATAGGAGGAGGCACACGTAGAAAGAAACCGCTGTAATTACACGACACCGGTCACCTGATTTGGATGTAAATGCCCTCGGATTAAAGCTGAAGGTCTGCACTCACTGTCCACATTGTTCCATTTCAAGTCCACTGTGGTGGTGTACTGTACAGAGCTGAAATTGTGTCAATGTCCTAATATTTATGGACCTGACTGTATCTGTGTGCGTGTGTGAGAGAGGGTGATATAAACATACACTTATTGTGCGTAATGTGTATATAATTTAGTTTGTTTTGTCAGTGCGTGTGTGTGTGTGAGAGAGAGAGAGAGAGAGAGAGAGAGAGAGAGAGAGAGAGAGAGAGAGAGAGAGAGAGAGAGAGAGAGAGAGAATAAAAGGTGGCATTTATGTAAAGTACAACCTTCGGTACGCGCCCCTCCCTCATCCGTCCCCCCTCTCCCTGTCACATCCATCTCTCCACTCCTCCCGACGCCGTGTTCTAACATTCTCCCATTCAGTTGCCTCATTTGCATCGTCTGAATGTGCAAATGCATTTAGAATAGAATTATTTGCGAATTAAACAAATGTATTCCTTTATGGGAACGCAGCCCCTATGCGTTACATATGCGTTATGCTTTCCTTTATGGATGTCATCAAAAATATATATTAAAGAAAAATAAAGAATATATATTTTTTATTATTATAAAAAAAAAAAAATAGAATGTTGATTTAGAATTTAGAATGCCAACGTAACGAACAAAGGTCCACACGTTCGGGCTCAGCCCTACTCTCTATCCATTCTGGTTCTGTGCTACTCACCTCAGCTGCACTGAAGGAAACAACCCTCATACCTCACTCTCTATCCATTCTAGTTCTGTGCTACTCACCTCAGCTGCACTGAAGGAAACGACCCTCATACCTCACTCTCTATCCATTCTAGTTCTGTGCTACTCACCTCAGCTGCACTGAAGGAAACGACCCTCATACAGTACCTCACTCTCTATCCATTCTAGTTCTGTGCTACTCACCTCAGCTGCACTGGAGGAAACGACCCTCATACCTCACTCTCTATCCATTCTAGTTCTGTGCTACAGTACTCACCTCAGCTGCACTGGAGGAAACGACCCTCATACCTCACTCTATCCATTCTAGTTCTGTGCTACTCACCTCAGCTGCACTGGAGGAAACGACCCTCATACCTCACTCTCTATCCATTCTAGTTCTGTGCTACAGTACTCACCTCAGCTGCACTGGAGGAAACGACCCTCATACCTCACTCTCTATCCATTCTAGTTCTGTGCTACTCACCTCAGCTGCACTGGAGGAAACGACCCTCATACCTCACTCTCTATCCATTCTAGTTCTGTGCTACTCACCTCAGCTGCAATGGAGGAAACTACCCTCATACCTCACTCTCTATCCATTCTGGTTCTGTGCTACTCACCTCAGCTGCACTGGAGGAAACAACCCTCATACCTCACTCTCTATCCATTCTAGTTCTGTGCTACTCACCTCAGCTGCACTGGAGTAAACGACCCTCATACCTCACTCTCTATCCATTCTGGTTCTGTGCTACTCACCTCAGCTGCACTGGAGGAAACGACCCTCATACCTCACTCTCTATCCATTCTAGTTCTGTGCTACAGTACTCACCTCAGCTGCACTGGAGGAAACGACCCTCATACCTCACTCTCTATCCATTCTAGTTCTGTGCTACTCACCTCAGCTGCACTGGAGGAAACGACCCTCATACCTCACTCTCTATCCATTCTAGTTCTGTGCTACAGTACTCACCTCAGCTGCACTGGAGGAAACGACCCTCATACCTCACTCTCTATCCATTCTAGTTCTGTGCTACTCACCTCAGCTGCACTGGAGGAAACGACCCTCATACCTCACTCTCTATCCATTCTAGTTCTGTGCTACTCACCTCAGCTGCACTGGAGTAAACGACCCTCATACCTCACTCTATCCATTCTGGTTCTGTGCTACTCACCTCAGCTGCACTGGAGGAAACGACCCTCATACAGTACCTCACTCTCTATCCATTCTAGTTCTGTGCTACTCACCTCAGCTGCACTGGAGGAAACGACCCTCATACCTCACTCTCTATCCATTCTAGTTCTGTGCTACAGTACTCACCTCAGCTGCACTGGAGGAAACGACCCTCATACCTCACTCTATCCATTCTAGTTCTGTGCTACTCACCTCAGCTGCACTGGAGGAAACGACCCTCATACCTCACTCTCTATCCATTCTAGTTCTGTGCTACAGTACTCACCTCAGCTGCACTGGAGGAAACGACCCTCATACCTCACTCTCTATCCATTCTGGTTCTGTGCTACTCACCTCAGCTGCACTGGAGGAAACGACCCTCATACAGTACCTCACTCTCTATCCATTCTAGTTCTGTGCTACTCACCTCAGCTGCACTGGAGGAAACGACCCTCATACCTCACTCTCTATCCATTCTAGTTCTGTGCTACAGTACTCACCTCAGCTGCACTGGAGGAAACGACCCTCATACCTCACTCTATCCATTCTAGTTCTGTGCTACTCACCTCAGCTGCACTGGAGGAAACGACCCTCATACCTCACTCTCTATCCATTCTAGTTCTGTGCTACAGTACTCACCTCAGCTGCACTGGAGGAAACGACCCTCATACCTCACTCTCTATCCATTCTAGTTCTGTGCTACTCACCTCAGCTGCACTGAAGGAAACGACCCTCATACAGTACCTCACTCTCTATCCATTCTAGTTCTGTGCTACTCACCTCAGCTGCACTGGAGGAAACGACCCTCATACCTCACTCTCTATCCATTCTAGTTCTGTGCTACAGTACTCACCTCAGCTGCACTGGAGGAAACGACCCTCATACCTCACTCTATCCATTCTAGTTCTGTGCTACTCACCTCAGCTGCACTGGAGGAAACGACCCTCATACCTCACTCTCTATCCATTCTAGTTCTGTGCTACAGTACTCACCTCAGCTGCACTGGAGGAAACGACCCTCATACCTCACTCTCTATCCATTCTAGTTCTGTGCTACTCACCTCAGCTGCACTGGAGGAAACGACCCTCATACCTCACTCTCTATCCATTCTAGTTCTGTGCTACTCACCTCAGCTGCAATGGAGGAAACTACCCTCATACCTCACTCTCTATCCATTCTGGTTCTGTGCTACTCACCTCAGCTGCACTGGAGGAAACAACCCTCATACCTCACTCTCTATCCATTCTAGTTCTGTGCTACTCACCTCAGCTGCACTGGAGTAAACGACCCTCATACCTCACTCTCTATCCATTCTGGTTCTGTGCTACTCACCTCAGCTGCACTGGAGGAAACGACCCTCATACCTCACTCTCTATCCATTCTAGTTCTGTGCTACAGTACTCACCTCAGCTGCACTGGAGGAAACGACCCTCATACCTCACTCTCTATCCATTCTAGTTCTGTGCTACTCACCTCAGCTGCACTGGAGGAAACGACCCTCATACCTCACTCTCTATCCATTCTAGTTCTGTGCTACAGTACTCACCTCAGCTGCACTGGAGGAAACGACCCTCATACCTCACTCTCTATCCCAGGGGTGGGCAATTATTTTTCCCGGGGGGCCGAATGAGCAACTGAAAATATGTTGGGGGGCCGGGCCAAAATTCCAAACTCAATTATGCATAATATACATTTTATTTCTATATAAAAAGCAGTAAATGGCATTGTTTTGACCCCTGGTAAGAGTGTATGTTATTATTTGGCAATTAAAAGGTGAGGTTAGCTTTCAAAAATATCATTTATTCAAATAGAATTTATTTCCAAAATGATAAACAAAATGTGAAACATTAATAACAAAGGGCATTTTGAGTTTCATATACTATTGAAACAAGGATTTTCTTAGCTTTCTAAAGACATCACATCATCTTATAGCAAAAATAAACAAGACATGTCACTGAACTGTGTAAAGAAAAGTGTCCCAGTTTTGTAGCCTTTTTTACTTTACATGCCTATATTAAACATTTAATGTTTTCAGAACTGTGCAAAAAAAAGAAAAAAAAAGATCAAGTGTCCCATTTCACTTGTTATATTTCCACATTTTAGTGTTCTTCAGTTCTTTTTTTTTCATTCAGTGTGAGAAATCCAGTCTCTGTTGAGCTTTAACAAGTCCATCAAAGTCAGGTTGCATGTCTGAGGTGGAGATGCGAAGCACAGCTGCCAGATGTTCATCAGTGAGAGAGAATCTGTACCTGGACTTGGTAAACGTCATGACTGAGAATGTCTGTTCACATATGTAGGTGGATCCAAAGAGAACCAACATCTTCTGAGCATGTCTCCTAAGCGTATACTGTGCGTGTGAACGTTGACATGAAAAAAAAAAAAAGTAAAAAAAAAAGAAAAAAAATATAATTTTTTTTTTTTTTTTTTAATTTTTTTTTAATATTTTTTTATTATCATGTAATCTTTCGCGGGCCGGTCAAAATCATCCCGCGGGCCGGATCCGGCCCGCGGGCCGTACAATGCCCAGGTCTGCTCTATCCATTCTAGTTCTGTGCTACTCACCTCAGCTGCACTGGAGGAAACGACCCTCATACCTCACTCTCTATCCATTCTAGTTCTGTGCTACTCACCTCAGCTGCACTGGAGTAAACGACCCTCATACCTCACTCTATCCATTCTGGTTCTGTGCTACTCACCTCAGCTGCACTGGAGGAAAAGACCCTCATACAGTACCTCACTCTCTATCCATTCTGGTTCTGTGCTACTCACCTCAGCTGCACTGGAGGAAACGACCCTCATACAGTACCTCACTCTCTATCCATTCTAGTTCTATGCTGGGATATCTCTCTCCAAACACAGGTCTCTCTAACTGACAGTGGGGGGGCCATCTTCAACCTGAGTCTGCAGCACAAAGCCGTTCACACTCCACTGCTTTTACCGCAGTGGCCCGTGTTATGCACCCAGACCCTCTATACCTCTTTCTCACCTCTCTCTCTCTCCTTCTCTCTCTCCTTCTCTCTCCCCTCTCGCCCAGTAAACCACTAGAAGCGGATATTTATCCCCAGTCTCTCTCTCCTACACTCCTGAAGCTAGAGGGAGAGAAGCCACGCTAAATTACAAGGGACGATAAGAGCTTGCGCACACACACACACAAACAAATTTATGCACACAACACATACACACACAAAATGTACACACACAGACATAACCGCATGTGTGCAAATAATATTATGCGCACACAGACACACACACACACACTGAAGCGGCCGACATGAACACAGACGTGTGGTTTGAGGTTCTGCAGGTTGTTCTGGTGGATCCGTCTCGGGCCCCGTGGGACGAGAGAGCAGTACCGACACTGAGCGGTCGCTCCAGGACGCGTCTATACTTTCCACAAGCGAGTTGTTGTTCCGCGTTGCTCCGATTGGCCACTGACCGCCCCTGCCTACGCTAGTTTTGATGAGCGTAATAATAATAATGAGCAGCGTAGAAATAATAATGCGAGAGCGAGCCTGAAATGGGTATCGTAGAACATGACATATTAGCATGACATCTGATTTATTAATGCCAATACTAAAGATTAGGGACAAACGCACGCAATTGGCACAAGTGTAAATCATGGATTAGTCACTCAGTTTTAACATCGGCCCGCGTAGCTCAACTCGTTCGTCAGCTGGCTGTGGAGCCTATGGTCACAAGTTCAAATCACTCTTAGTAAAAAAAATTCAATTGAAATAACGTATTGTATTGTTTTCATCTCTCTATATTAACCCTTTAATCGCCAATGACGTGTTTAGACGTCATTCCTCGCCATGCGTAATCTGCCAATGACGTCGTACAGCGTCTTTGAGATCAATATTTCAAAAATCTGTCATGGCAATCATATTTCACCCACGGAGACTTGACGAGTGCTGTAGATCTCCTCTCAACTCTCCAATGGTTCAAGACCGCCATCTGGTGGCCGATCGGCGAGTTGCCAAAACCGGAAGTGAGCGGCCGGAAGTGGTGCTCACCCATATTTCGTCCGGCCACTCGCTATCGCTTGCGGGACTCCATCTCGACACACTGGACATGGATCCGTTGCCATAACTCGATAAAAACAACATGATTGGACGTATATTAGTATTATACAACCTGGAACTGGACCAACTAGATCGACATCCCATAATAACGATATTTTTGCTCCAGTAGCCCCCATCGCTACGAGGAAGCTGCGGTGAGTTTCAGCGTGTTTGATTATTATTATCCATACCAACTGCTCTGATCTATACATCACCCATACTACATAAATGATTTAACGTCAACCCCCCCCCCCCCCCCCCCCCACTCCGGGCACCAGCAGATGATGAGTCATGACGTTTAGGACCTTGTACAATTGACATTTTTAATCTGACGGTATCAATCGGTATCAAACTACATTTGATGATCTAATATATGTATTTATGGCTATAACTCACGTTCTATGGAATGCTGCAGAAAACGATAAAAACATATACTTTAGACCATATTTTAGTATGAATGTGTGAATGAAAAAGTAGAACGTTGCTACATCCTAAACGATAGATACTTGATGTTGAATGGGCCATAGTAATGTCAATTTAGCAATACAATTTAAAAAGTTATAGCCCTGCAAAGAAGGGGAACATCTCCATAGACTTACAGTACTGGCAGAGAGGGGATTAAGATGAGAATAATCTCCGGCAGATAAAGGGTTAACGTGATTCCATCAACACAACATAAATGTTCAAAACACGACTTTTTTATTGCTTATCTCTGCACATTATTGCTTATCTCTGGGTTATGGGTGGACGAGCAGTGAGTTTTAATATTGAGCACAGCATAAGTAGGTAATATGCTCTTGTACGTGACGCAACTTTGGGCTTCATTATTCAGCCACAGGCAGGAGTTTTTAGATCACTCTTCTACCAAATTGACTAGGTCGCGCAAGTCAATCAATAGATTACATGTTTCTGTAGGCCTAACACTCACCTACTCATTCTGTTGTGACACAACATGACATGTTAGGGTTGTCACCTTCCGTGATCATGTTTGAACCAATGTGTAAAAAAAATCTGTTTTAGGGTAGGCTGTAAAAATCTGTTCTATAGGCTATATTTAGTCTAGTTTATTAGACAAAGCATTTAAAAATACTTTGATGAGTCTACATCAATAGCATTAACCATACATTGTCAAGGTTGACAGAATAAAGTCTATATCAACTTATTGCCATCATGGACCAATAACAGAACAGATTGACAGGTGGTGACAAAGCACAAGACTGGGCATTTATTTAAAAAACATACATACCCTAAATGCGCGTAGGTATTAATAAATCAGATGTCTGTCATGTTCTACGATACCCATTTCAGCGTGCGTGTGTACGAGGATTATTATTATACACACGCTACGCTCATACTGGCGTGGGGGCAAAAAACGAGCGTAGGTCAGTGGCCAATCAGAGCAACGCGGAACAACAACTCGCTTGTGGAAAGTATAGACGCCTCCAGGACGCAGTGTGATAATGTGTGTGTGTGTGTGCGTGTGCGTGTGCGTGTGTGTGTGTGTGTGTGTGTATGTATGCATGTATGTATTTGTTCGTTTGTTTGTGTGTCTGAGCATGTATGCATCTTTTGCACATGTGTATGTCTAGGTGGACATATGTTGCCTTTGTGTCTCTGTGTATGGTATGTGTATGAGTGTGTGTGTGTGTGTGTGTGTACGGTATATGTGTGTGTGTGTGTTTTGTGTGTACGGTATATATGTGCGTATATGTGTGTTTGTGTACAGTATATGTGTGTGTGTTTGTGTGTGTACGGTATATGTGTGTTTGCATGTGTGTGTGTGTGTGTGTGTGTGTGTGTGTGTGTGTGTGTGTGTGTGTGTGTACACAGTATGTGTGTGTGTGTATATACAGTATAATGTGTGTGTGTAGCTGTAGACAGTGTGGAGTCTCTTACCACAGGGACAGGAGTTAAGGCTCAACACTATTAGATCACATTATCATTAGCACAGCTATGTGGAGGAGGAGGAGTAGGAAGAGGAGGAGTAGGAAGAGGAAGAGAAGGAGGAGGAGTAGGAAGAGGAGGAGGAGTAGGAAGAGGAGGAGTTGGGAGGAGGCAGAAGGGGAGGAGAGGGAAAGGAAGTGGAGACTACTGTAGTGTGATAAAGAGGCGCTGAGGGGGTAGAGTCAGTGTGAAGGAAAGGTCACTGCTGCGAGTTGTTTTGGATAGAAAACGTTAAGAGGCTACATGTAAAACAAGCTAATAGACTACATGTAAAACAAGCTAAGAGACTACATGTAAAACAAGCTAATAGACTACATGTAAAACAAGCTAAGAGACTACATGTAAAACAAGCTAAGAGACTACATGTAAAACAAGCTAATAGACTACATGTAAAACAAGCTAAGAGACTACATGTAAAACAAGCTAATAGACTACATGTAAAACAAGCTAATAGACTACATGTAAAACAAGCTAAGAGGCTACATGTAAAACAAGCTAATAGACTACATGTAAAACAAGCTAATAGACTACATGTAAAACAAGCTAATAGACTACATGTAAAACAAGCTAATAGACTACATGTAAAACAAGCTAAGAGGCTACATGTAAAACAAGCTAATAGACTACATGTAAAACAAGCTAATAGACTACATGTAAAACAAGCTAATAGACTACATGTAAAACAAGCTAAGATGCTACATGTAAAACAAGCTAATAGACTACATGTAAAACAAGCTAATAGACTACATGTAAAACAAGCTACGAGGCTACATGTAAAACAAGCTAAGAGGCTACATGTAAAACAAGCTAATAGACTACATGTAAAACAAGCTAAGAGCCGAGGCTACATGTAAAACAAGCTAAGAGGCTACATGTAAAACAAGCTAATAAACTAGGGGTCATCCCTATGTTCCCCGGGTCCTATGTTCCCCGGGTCCTATGTTCCCCGGGTTCTATGTTCCCCGGGTCCTATGTTCCCCGGGTCCTATGTTCCCCGGGTCCTATGTTCCCCGATTGATTGATCGATCGATTGATTGAACATTTTATTATAGAGAGAGACAGAGAAGATCTCTGGTAATCGGTCTCCAGCAGAGCTCCTCTGCTCTCTTACTAGAGGGGCTGCTGCCCTTCAGTGTAAAAAGGCATCAAAGCTTGCATCAGTTAGTGCCCACAGAACAGCCACGAGCCGAGGGTCCGACTCAGAGTGTTCTACCGTCTGCGTGTCGGCGGCTCGCCGTGGAGCCGGCAGCGGCAGCAGCGTAGCCGCTGGGCCATAAACACACCAGCGGCCCCGTGGGAAATCGATGCTGCGCCGCGGAGCATGGCTGTACTCTCCTTCTCTCTCTCTCTCTCTCCCTCCCTCTCTCCACTGTGGTCTTCCTTTATCTCTCTCTCTCTCCCTCCCTCTCTCTCTCTATCCCTCTCTCTTCTGACAGCCTTACTCATTATCCCGCAGCCTTTTTATTATGGCTTGCAATGCATACCGTCTATTCATAATATATCCAATTTCTACACAAAGAGGCCTTTAGCGAGTAAAATACTATCCAAGCTGAAGTGAATCTGTGGCTGGTGGGAATGCAAAATGACACCGTCGCCAAGATGCCTGTTCCTCTAATAACCACCATTAACACACAGAGAGAGAGAGAGAGAGAGAGAGAGAGAGAGAGAGAGAGAGAGAGAGAGAGAGAGAGAGAGACACACAGAATGAGAGGGAGAGAGACCAACATTAACCAGAGAGAGAGAGAGAGAGAGAGAGAGAGAGAGAGAGAGAGAGAGAGAGAGAGACACACAGAATGAGAGGGAGAGAGACCAACATTAACCAGAGAGAGAGAGAGAGAAAGAGGGAGGGGAGAGAGAAAGAGGGAGAGAGATAAAGAGGGAGAGATAAGAGAGAGAAAGAAAGAGAGAGATAGATAGACAGAGAATGAGAGGGAGAGAGACCATCATTAACCAGAGAGAGAGAGAGAGAAAGAGGGAGGGGAGAGAGAAAGAGGAAGAGAGATAAAAAGGGAGATAAAGAAAGAGAGAAAGAGAGAGAGAGAGAGAGAGAGAGAGAGAGAGAGAGAGAGAGAGAGAGAGAGAGAGAGGGAGAGAGGAAAGAAAGAAAGAAAGAAAGAAAGAAAGAAAGAAAGAAAGAAAGAAAGAAAGAAAGAAAGAAAGAAAGAAAGAAAGAAAGAAAGAAAGAGAAAGAGAGGGAGGGAGAGAGAGAGACAGAGAGAGACAGAGAGAGAGAGAAGCCGTTTTTGGACATGCATTCGGGACAATGTGCTGAAAGCGTGTGTGGCAATTGTCTTTTTGTTACTGTTCATTTATGTAAATGTGTTTGGATGGGGGAGCTCCAGTAGCTCACCACGTACCGCGAGTGCTATTTCAGCGCCGTGGACAACCGCGCTCGCGCGGATCTGGGGCTGAGCGCGTTCGAATCCCGGACGGCAGCCGTGCCTTTCCCAGAGTGTCTTTCCCCCCATCTGAACCCTTTCAGCCTGCTTCTGTCGGTCGAACTTGACCAAGTATGAATGCGAAGAAAAAGCGATAAACGCTAAAAAGAACCAGCTGACTGGTCAAAAGTTTAAAAAAAAAATGTGTTTGGATGACAAGCAAACAGTGTTTCATATCTCCATCCTCAGATAGTGGAGTGAAGTGGGCAGCATTATCATCTTTACCTGATATTTCATCTCCCGTTTCAAAGCATTATTGAGAAAAAGCTGACCCATTTAACAAATGATGCCCACTTAATAATCATCGCATACTAGGGCTGAGCCCAAACGTTCGAACGTTTGGACTAGGGCTGCAACGATTAGTCGACATAATCGACAACGTCGATTATAAAAAATCGTCGACAAGAAATTGTTGCGTCGATTAGTCATTAAAAAAATAAAAAGAAATAAATAAACTTTATTTAATTATTTTTTTTTGTGCACTACCTCTTTGTGAGAGTGGCTTCTCAGGGTTCCAGACAACATCATAACATGATGATCCCATAGCAAATTTTGGACATTGAAAACATTGTTCCCCTGCAGGAGATGATGATCAGACTAGACACACAATACATTACACACGCACTCCTCTCACTCACACACAGCGATCAGAGTAAGACACACACATACACACTCCTCTCACTCACACAGCGATCAGAGTAAGACACACACATACACACTCCTCTCACTCACACAGCGATCAGAGTAAGACACACACACACATACACACTCCTCTCACTCACACACAGCGATCAGAGTAAGACACACACACATTCACACTCCTCTCTCTCACACACAGCAATCAGAGTAAGACACAGACACATTCACACTCCTCTTACTCACACACAGCGATCAGAGTAAGACACACACACATATTACACAGTACACACCTCTCACTCACACAGCGATCAGAGTAAGACACACACATACACACTCCTCTCACTCACACAGCGATCAGAGTAAGACACACACACACATACACACTCCTCTCACTCACACACAGCGATCAGAGTAAGACACACACACATTCACACTCCTCTCTCTCACACACAGCAATCAGAGTAAGACACAGACACATTCACACTACTCTTACTCACACACAGCGATCAGAGTAAGACACACACACATACACAAATTACACAGTACACACCTCTCACTCACACAGCGATCAGAGTAAGACACACACACAAATTACACAGTACACACACTCCTCTCACTCACACAGCGATCAGAGTAAGACACACACACATACACACATACACACACGGACTCCTCTCACACACAGCAAACAAAAGACCTAGAAGTCTGTCTGATCTGACTCATCCCCCTCTCCCCTTACAGCTGTTCCACATCACCCTCCTGGTCCTGGACCAAGTTACAGCCCCATCAGCCGCGGTGCTGGGGGCAGATGCTGCTAGTTATTTCTCTTTTTTATTATTATTTTTTTAGTTATTTAAAGTACACTTCCACTTTAATTTGTATTATTTAATTTATTTATCTTGTTATGAGTGATTGCTGTATTGTTCTTCAAATACATTTTCATTTAAAGTGGCTTAAGATCCAAATTCAAATGTTTCATGAGTCATTATTTTAATTTGCTATGGGATCATCATGTTATGATGTTGTTGTTTGGTCCTGACAAGAGTCTCAAAGTCTGGGGTGATGGTAGACGAGCAACTCTGAGGTCATGCTCAATGTCCAATCTGTTCCTCTGCTCTGTCTTCAGCTGGACCAGAGCTGAGAAGCCACTTTCACAAAGATAGGTAGTTTAATTTATAAAAAAAAAAATATATATATATATCCTTTTTTTTTTTTTTTTACATAATTGGTTTTCGATTAGTCGACTAATCGAAAAAATAATCGACAGATTAGTCGACTACCAAATTAGTCATTAGTTGCAGCCCTAGTTTGGACCTTCGTTCGTTACGTTGGCATTCAAATCTTAATTAATGGGTTCGAACCTCCGCTTTTTTTATTTATTAAAATTTTTCGTAAAAGAATTATAATTTTATTTTACACTAAAAATATATATCAGAATGTGATATATATCAGAATATCACAGTACTACTATGTTGTCTTTACATTCCATGTCTGGCAATCAAATAGAATAGTTCAATTAGTGATGCACCGATGTGAAAATTGTGGCCGATACCGATAACCGATATTAATATTGCTGTTCTGGCCGATACCGATATTTACCGATGTCGATATCTCTGTATAGAAAACACTTTTTTATGATAATCAAATAAAGAGCTATTTTCCAAAACGCATAATTATTTTACTTTTGTAACTTATTTTCAGAAATTACTGATATTTTGAAACTATTTAAGGCCAAAACATGGAAAAAGAAAAAAATATATATTTTTTTTTATTATAATTTTTTTAATATCGGCCCATATCGGCCCGATACCGATGTGTAAAAAAAACTGCCATATCGGCCGATATTATATCGGCGGCCGATATATTGTGCATTACTAAGTTCAATATAAATGTAAATCAATCAAATAGAATAGTTCAATATAAATGTACGACTTTGCTTTGCGTGTCTCGTCCTTGGTTGAGAATGAAATTTAAGCGAATGAAGATGACATGTTTTCATTTAACTACGAGTGGGAAGTCGTTCCTGTCGAGGCTCAGCTATGTTTACTACACATACACCCCGAAGATTGTATTGTGAATGTAAAGAAACGCAAACTAATAGATTTCTGTCTACTACAAGCCAAATGTGTGATTGGTTACATTTAGTCATTTAAGCTGATGCTTTTATCCAGTTCTGCACGACAAGTCAGCAGGAAGGGTACAACTCTTTCAGCTGAGTAACAATGTTCATCGAACGGTGCTGAAACTTGGGTGCTGCAGTGTTGAGTGCATAGAAGTAAAGACATATTAGTATAGTAGGAAGAGTGCATGACAGTATATATATATTTCTTTTTTCATTTCAGATATTGATTGAAGAAGTGTGTTTTTAGTCGACAGCGAAAGACATCTGGGTGTGACTTGAGATACTTGTGGGACAGCTGGAGAGGAGGAGGGATGGGAGTGAAAGGAAGAGTGTGGTGGCTGAGGTGTTGGATTAGTGAATAGAATAGAATTTATTTTTGTTTTGTTTATATAATTTTGTTGTCTGAAGGGAGGGATTTGAGTACGTATTTTGCCTTTGTTTGTGTTACGTATTACTTTCACACGGTGGAGGGATACTTACTGTCTGTGGTGCATATTCACATTGTGGTAGTAGTGTGTTGTCACTAATTGGTGGTTTTGATTGACACACTGTTTTCTTTCTGTTGTCATTTTGATTATAGGTAAAATGGCCGCTTTTCTAATTTGCCACAGGTGTGGTGATGAGGCACCACGCCCTACAAATGCAGTGCAGAGTGCAGGGAGCAGTTGTCAAGTCTCCCACTTCACAAGAGATCTCAGCTCTCCAGAGTCTCACTTGCTCACTGTTTGACTTGTCTATTTGTGGCTTGTTGTCCTTTTTGCTTTTGTGCTTTACTTTATAATTATATCCTGAACTAGGGAGTCTGGAGCACCCAGCTCCCCATCTTTTTGTTCTCCAAATTTGTTGCTGTGCCGAATAAATAGTTATTTTTGATAACTCTTGTCCAGTGTCCTGTGTCCACCACTTTGCATTCAAGGCCTACACGAGCCATATTTTAGGCTTGAATGTAACAGTTTGGATGTATATTTTCTAGATTATGGATGTATGTGTGTTTTGTTTATAGAACCAATCAAAATAAATGTATATATATATATATCAGCAGGAAAAGGCCATCTGTACGCAACATCATTGTGTAAGGAACATGGTTAGTCTATATTAATCAATATGTCCGCTCACTCGCTGTGTTTTCTTAGCGCCTGGACATGGGGGCGGGTTGTAATGACGTGGATTTAGGACCAGGGAGCTGGGAGGGTGAACTCCGGGTGGAGTCATTAGAATGTTTGTCTTCAGACCTACAGCCCCTGCGATTAATGTGCGGCTATGACCAGGAGTCCAGTGCATGTCCGAAAGAGGGAGAGAGACAGAGAGAGAGAGAAATAGAGAGAGAGAGAGAGGGAGAGAGAGAGACACAGAATGAGAGGGAGAGAGAGCGAGAAAGAGAGAGAGCGAGAGAGAGCGAGAGAGAGAGAGAGAGAGAGGTGTTTGTGTGTGTTAGTGTGTATATTTGTGTGCGTGTGCGTGTGTGCGTGTGCGTGTGTGTGTGTGTGTGTGTACTCACGCTCCTCCTCTTTGGGGTCCAGCTGGGTGACGCTGATGGAGAGACGGTCCACTCTCTCCTGCAGAGAGTTCACCCTGAAGGAGAAGGAGTGGGCCTCGTTGAACAGCTCCCCGAACAGGTCCTCAGCATACTTACCTGTACACACACACACAATGAATAGAATAAGTACATTATAAAAAAATACAAATCTATTTAATAGGGCTGACCCCTATTAATCGATTAGTCGACTAATCGGTCGAAAGGAGCCGTAGTCGACTGGCCAACCTCTTAGTCGAATATAATTAAAAAATAAAATTATATATATATTTTTTTATCATTCTTTCCAAAAGAGAAGAGGCCTAGAAGCGTGGCTAACGCTAATGGCACGCATACCAGAGGCTAACTGCCTACGAAAACAGGCACAGAGGCACTGAAAGAGGATTTCACCCATCTAATGAACACACTAGACTAGACAAATATCAATATGTATGCATCAGTGGACCAATTGCATGCTTTTGCAGAGGACAAGAAGCCTTCAGTCGTCTCCTTCAGACATTAAGCACCCCCACAGCCCAAATGGAATGATAAAAAAGTAAAAAAAATACTATATTAAAGTGCTGCTTAAGCACCACTACAGTGTGCATTCATAAAATGTAATTTTTTTTTAAATAGTCAACTAATGTAAATGTTTAATTGTCTGTTTTTTATATTTTTTTATGGAAATGAATCATTCAGATGCACAGATTAATCGCTAAAATAACAGTTGGATGAATAGATTACTTAAATATAATTGTGAGTAGCAGCTCTAGAATAGGTTTATGTTGTTTTTGCCAGACCTTGAGGGCTGGCCTACAATACTGAATGTCCACAACTCAGTGTTGTGGCCGGGTGTGGCTTAACTAGGGGCACAAATGAAATTACCAGAAAAAAAAGCCTTTGCACACCTATACAGTATATCTTAAGAGACAGGTGTTTATCGGAGGAGAGTAGGTATCGCAGTGCGAGTAGAGTCCCATACACCGTCTTCACTCGAGATCACACTCAGATACTACCTTTCAGTCATTTGACCTTCATTGAAAAACCCAAAAGGTAGTATTTAATGGATGTGATTTTAAGTGAAAGCGGCATGCGAGGCTATTTCGTTCCAACAAATCAAACTAAAAGGTAAAACATTTCTCTTTACATTCACCCTCTCCCTGGTATGTACAAGCTATGTGGTAGGCTAGTGGTTGGTGAGGATAGGGTAGTCTAGTATTGTAGAGTATATTATTTCAATATCTAACCTTCGTACCGTCTTTCACTATTATGCACTTTGGTACTAAATAATCTACCATGCCTATTTTACTATCAGTACCTACTATGCTAATATGTCTATAATACTATGCACTCAAGTTCGACACTGTTTGACAAACAGTGTTACTGACCCTTAGCTGCTAAAGTTGTACCCTTCCTGCTGACTTGTAAGTCGCTTTGGATAAAAGCATCAAGCTAAATGACTGAACGTAAATGAAATGTATAGGCTACTGTATATCAGTGTATAGTGAAATAGCTAAGGCAATAGCATTCAAATCTTTCTCTGTATGTTGCTTTGAACCAGCACAGGAAAAAAGCACAAAGAACGTTATTGAGAATTGTAAACAGTGCCTCCGGGAGAAATGTGTATCAAAGAGCATCGCTTCAAATCACCTCACAAATTGAAACGAGTAGGACAGCCAACGCTAAAGCAAGCAACACCAACAACTGCAAAAATGAAAAAGAAAACATGATTTGGGGCTTGGAATACGTCTCTACCACTGTCACTTTGTGGACCGTTCAGGACGGTAGTCTCACGACCGCACACTCAATCCATCACTCTGCAACCCAAGAAGGTCACTAATGAACGCTTAAAGGACGGAGAAACACAAGCATACCACCGTGGCCGGTGGGAGAGGCTATCGCGTGTCCACGTTATCCGTCTGTAATCAGGAGCAATTTTTTTTTTTTTATATTTTTATTTTTTGCACAAATCTCTCCAACATTCCAAACATCTCTTTCCACATCATCATATTCAATTTCCAGGATTTGCCTTTTTCTTTTTTGTAAGAACATACAAAACATGTAAAAGACTCATACAAATACATTAATAACTGACATGGAAAATAAAAAAAGACTTACAAAAAAAGAAACATACTATACTATACATTATGTGTATACATCCCTGATATATATACCTTGCATGTAGACCGAACTACCTTCGAGCAGGTATGTGCTGCATCCTCTATCGGGATGCCACCCTTCTCCATATTGCATGTGAGAGAAAGCGCCCCAGACATATGCAGTTGTGCATGATAACATGCATGCACGCATGTCTCCGACACATGTATGTGGGTACGTGTATCACGTAAGCATGTGTATATGCCTCATATGTGTGTGTGTGCATCTTCCTGGTATGTGACTGTACTCCTATCTCTTGTGTGCGTTTCGTATCCATGTGTGCCTCTGCCCCCTATGTGAGTGTATATCTCAGATGTGTATATATATGTGCGTCTCAGCTACGTATGTGTGTGTCTCCTATATACATGTGTATCCCCCTTATGTGTCAGTGAAAGCTTATATTTCAACTATGTGTATATGTAGGTACGTGTATGCCTATTTCCTATAAATGAGTATGTGCATGTATGTGTGCCCCTGACGTGTATACCTTATCCTTGTGTATATGAGTGTGTGTAAACCTATTATGTACACATATGAATATGTGTATCCTAGATACTTGTATGCGGCTATACCTGCGCACATGTGAGTGTGATAGAGACAGTGACCGTTCCATAGACACACCATCCGGACATAAAATATATGTATATATATACACAATACATTATAAAGCACAAGTACCATCAGATCAAATCCCCTTTTTCATATTCATCCTTGATAATATTGTAATCCCATCTTAATCATTTGTCCCCAGACCGTTCAGTCAGGTGTAGAAAACTGTCCCATACCTCAGCGAAAATATCCTCTCTCCCTGCGACTCTATACGTCACCCTTTCATATGATGCTGTCCGGAACATTAGTTCCATCCATTCTTTAAAAGTAATATCAACAGGTGATTTCCAATGTCGTAATGCAATTCTACATCCTGATATCATGGCCATTCTATACCACATTCCCCGGTATTTAGGCAGTTTAATCCCTTTCGGTACTATACCCAAAACACATGCCATTGGGGGCGTTATTTATCTTCACATTCAAGACCTTACTTAGGAATATCACAATTTGATCCCACATTTTCCGGACCTTCTCACATTCGTACAACATGTGCAGTAAAGTGCCTGTCTCTTTCTCACATCTCCAGCAGATGTCACTGTCCCTTAATTTCAGTCTGGCCAGTTTACTAGGCGTCCAATAGCTTCTGTTCAACACTTTGTAAAAAATAAGTTGTGATTGCGCCTCCCTAGAGAATTTACTCCATTTGGACACCAGTTTCTCCCACATTTCCTCAGTAATATCCTCACGTACATCGTTCTCCCAGCTCAATCTCAGACCCGCCAATTTGGGTGCATTGTATTCTCTTATAACATCATAAAATCTTGACGCACCGCCTTTCCTACGCCATCCTTTATAGAATATTTCTTGAATTGCAGTAATCGGGCCACACTTTGGTCCTCCTATTGATGACGATATACAATGTCTAATCTGTAGGAATTTATAAAAGTTTTTATTATCTATATCAAAATCCTCTTTAATATCCTCAAAAGGCAAGACCCCATCCTCCCCGGCTATATCCCCTAGTACATGTATCCCCCTTTTAATCCAATCGTCCCATATGACTGATTTCTTACCAATCTTTAGTTTCTTATTATACCATATAGAGGCTCTCGTAGTTAAATATGGGCTATCACCAGTCATTTTGTGCGATTGATTCCAAGTTTCCCTGATAAATGCCATTAAAGGGTTTTTAAAAGGTATAGGTCTGTCTGATTGTGTCAGGAAGGATTCCAGAGATGAGGGATATATCATTTCCTCCTCCATCTTGACCCAAGCAGGTGCCTCCTCAGACGAGTGATTCAGTTTGGAGAGCTGGGAGAGCGAGAATGCATAGTGATACCAGTCTAGTTTAGGCAGGGATAAGCCGCCATTTTCCTTTGCTGCATACATTTTGGCCCGTCCAAATAGCGGCCTTTTGCCCCCCCACAGATAAACATTAATGACTTTGTCATACTGTTTGAGTAATTGGGTCGGGAGAGTCAGCGGCAACATATATAGGATATAATTTAATTTGGGAGCCAATATCATTTTTACTAGGTTTATCTTTCCCAGGAGGGACATATTCATTTTGGCCCAATTCTGGGTCAGAGCACTAATGTGTTCGATTATAGGGGCATCAGGAGCAATTTGTGATCTACGGGGGAAACTCGCTGTTCCCATGCAGGGTTCATATTCAGACAAACGTCGCGGTTTGTGTTAACAGGTCGGGGGTTGCCATATCATATCATATATTTAGTCCACTGCTATTACAATGCTATGCAAAGTTAACTGCTAAAGATGAAGAATTGAACGGTAGGGAATTTAAAGCTAGTACTTTTTGTTTTTGGTAACGCATGTTATCCAACGTAATACTGTAATATAAGTAACTTTGTAAGCAAACCAGTTACTTACAACAGAAGTAACACTGTGTCCTAATCCCGGCTTTGTGAAGAAACAAGGTCATGTGTTTACCTTTGACCTGGCAATAATATAGGTTTCAAGCGAGCAGCCGCGAGACGCATACGATGCACAAAACACACTATCTCACAATCTAGAAAACCAGCCTGGATTATTTTGAAATGGGGCAATGTCTAGCTCGGGATTGTGCACAAACGAGGGTATGTAGAAACAAACTCTTTTTTACATGTTGGACTATAAATAGTGTCTGTCAAATGAGCCATACTATTGTCTCCATAGCTATAATATAGAATATACAATAGCTCTGCAAAGATCGTGAAATATCGTGAAAATGACAAAAAAAAATAAAAAAGCTGACGCCAGGCAGTACAGATGGGGAAAGAGCGTGCCGCTCAATGAGTTAATTATCGAGCAAACGTGTTGTAGCAAGTATATAACAACATCATTAACAGCTCCCTGGAAAGTGTAAAAATTGGTTTGTGATGTCACACATGCTATTCTCAGCTCTCAAGTATAGGTGTGTGTGTGTGTGTGTGTGTGTGTGTGTGTGTGTGTGTGTGTGTGTGTGTGTGTGTGTGTGTGTGTGTGTGTGTGTGTGTGTGTGCGTGCGCGTGCTAGGGCTGGGCGATATGGCCTAAAAATAAAATCTCTGATTTTTTTTAATCCGATTTACGATTTTAATCGATAATTATAATTATTATATATATATATATATATATATATATATATATATATATATATATATATATATATATATATATATATATATATATATAAAAGGTTACTCCTATAAACCTATTGGGATTAATAATGTGCAAATCTAACTTTCACCAAACATCACTTTTTGTAAAATAAAAGGTGACTACATTTTTTTTTTATATATTTCTTTCTTCAGAAAATCGATTGACATTTTTCTAAATAGTCCTAAATCATTCATTCGAATTAATCGATAAAATCGATGAATCGCCCAGCCCTAGTGTGTGTGTGTGTGTGTGTGTGTGTGTGTGTGTGTGTGTGTGTGTGTGTGTGTAGGTGTGCGTGTGTAGTGTGTGTGTGTGTGTGTGTGTGTGTGTAGGTGTGTGTGTAGGTGTGTGTGTGTGTGTGTGTGTGTGTGTGTGTGTGTGTGTGTGTGTGTGTGTGTGTGTGTGTGACTGACTCAGGCTGCTCAGCTGGCGGATGACGTTAGCCAGGGAGACGTTGGTGACACACTCCAGCTCGGTCTTGATGTTCCTGGGCAGCACCGTGTGGCAGAGGTGCCTGGGCTCGATGCTGCGCTTCACCAACGGCATCCTGCTGCCGGGATACCACTGTCTACCTGGAGAGAGAGAGGGGGGGAGAGAGACCATCATTAACCAGAGAGAGAGAGGGGGGGAGAGAGAGACCATCATTAACCAGAGAGAGAGAGGGGGGGGGAGAGAGAGACCATCATTAACCAGAGAGAGAGAGGGGGGGGAGAGAGAGACCATCATTAACCAGAGAGAGAGAGGAGAGAGACGTTATTATACCACTACTTAGAGAGAGAGAGAGAGAGAGAGAGAGAGGGGGGGAGAGAGAGACCATCATTAACCAGAGAGAGAGAGGAGAGAGACGTTATTATACCACTGAGAGAGAGAGAGAGAGAGAGAGAGAGAGAGAGAGAGAGAGAGAGAGAGAGAGAGAGAGAGAGAGAGAGGAGAGAGAGAGAGAGAGAGAGAGGGGGGGGAGAGAGACCATCATTAACCAGAGAGAGAGAGGAGAGAGACGTTATTATACCACTACGTACTTAGAGAGAGAGAGAGAGAGAGAGAGAGAGAGAGAGAGAGAGAGAGAGAGAGAGAGAGAGAGAGAGAGAGAGAGAGAGAATAAAAACAGTTGTCCAATGACTCCAAACTAATCATCTAGGTTTATACTATTCAGTTAAAGTGATGGATCGGATCGGCGCTCTGTATATATCAGCCAATACTAAAAGCTTGGTGTTCAGAATTGACAGAATTGGCACTCTGTACCGGCGGCCGGGTGGCGCAGCGGACATTGCGCTCGTCACCAACGCAAGAGACACCGGGGTTCGACTCCGGCTGTCGGCGTTGCCTCCGGCTTGGGGCCAGTCGTCATACTAACTTAATTGGCAGAGTTAGCGGGTGGAAGTTGATGGGTGGTAATCTGGACGTTGTGGACAGCGACTCCTACGGGTCGGTTGGGGGACGCCTGCACAGCAGAGACAGGAAATGGCGGGGGTAGTGTGTGAGCCTCCCACACGTTATACCTCGCCAACGAGAGTCCGCGCTGGCAGGTGAAAATATGTGACCGGCTGCCTCCTCGTGTATCGGAGGGGACGCGTGATGCAAGGCTTCTATCCTCCCTACAACCGGCCAGTGGGGGGCATGTGCGAGCAACGTTCAAGACAGGGGAGGGGAGGATTAGCACAGCGGGTAATTGGGATGGGAGAAAAATAGAAAAAGAGGAGAAAAAGTGGATCGAAAAAAGAATTGGCACTCTGTATATATGAGCCAATACTAAAAGTGTGGGGTTCAGAATTGATAGAATTGGCACTCTGAGTCTGTCCGCTAATACTAAAAGCTTGGGGCTCAGAATTGATAGAATTGATAAAAGCGCCGGGCTCGGAACTGGTAGAATTGGAACTCTGTATATATCAGGCAATACTCAAATGTTTAGGGCTCAGAGTGGATATGGGCAGTGAAAGAGTGGGCCGAGGTCCCGCAGCATAGTAAACAACAGCAGCATAGTAAACAACAGCAGCATAGTAAACAACAGCAGCATAACGAAAAGAAGAGCGTGGGAGGACAGGAAGATGAAGGGTGGAGACTAAGAGGACAGATAAGTCATTGTTTGGGCGTGAAATAAATAATCAGTCATCCTATGGAGGTAGGCAGCTGATTGGCTCCTCCGTCTGTTTCCCAGAGCCGGTGTCCCCCCCCCCCCACCCGGTCACAGCACATAGCATTAGCCAGGCTAATGTACTGGAGCAACCTGCCTGTCTGCCAGCTCAGCCATGCTAATGACATTAAGACTGCAGCGCTGGCCTAGTTAGCCTCCGCTCACCTACATACACGCCAATGTCAGAGAGAGACAGGGGCGAGGGAGGGAGGGGGAGAGAGAGAGAGGGAGGGGGAGAGAGAGAGAGAGGGAGGGAGAGAGAGAGAGAGGGAGGGGTGAGGGAGGGAGGGAGAGAGCGAGAGGGAGAGAGAGGGGGGGGGGGAAGAGACAGGGCAAGGGAGGGAGGGGACAGAGAGAAAGAGAGACAGGCCGAGGGAGGAGGGGAGGAGAGAGAGAGAAAGAGAGACAGGCCGAGGAAGGGAGGGGAGAGAGAGACAGGCCGAGGGAGGGGGGAGGGGAGAGAGAGAGAGAGGGATGGGGAAAGAGACAGGGAGGGAGGGGAGAGAGAGAGGGTGAGAGAGCGAGAAGGAGAGAGCGAGAGAGAGACAGGGGCGAGGGAGGGAGAATGAGAGAGAGGGGGCGAGAGAGAGAGACAGGGCGAGGGAGGGTGAAGGAGAGAGAGAGGGCGAGGAGGGAGGGAGGGAGGGAGGCAGAAGGAGAGGGAGAGAGAGACAGGGCCACTGGGATAGAACCATGAAAACGAGAGAGGGGTGGAGGGGGGAGAGAGGGAGGAGAGAGGAGAGATAGAGACGGGGGAGACGTGGACGTGTTAAAGCGATGGATGTGTGGATGAAGGCCCAGGGGTCCGGCAGCTATGTGTTTGTGTGCACAAACATTATGCAGCATGCATAGATAAAATTACACAGCCAGGCTCATGCGGGGGCTCACTCCTCCTGCGATCAACAGTCATGTCACGCATCCACTGTTGCAATGCTCGGCTAGCTAGCGGGTCTACTGGCTTCGCACCACCAAGGCACTTCTCCTTCTCCTGGTCTCCAACCCTCCAAAGGCAGCCCACCACATTTACATTTTACATTTACATTTACATTTAGTTGTTTAGCTGCCGCGGCTTTTATACAAAGCGACTTCAAAGCGAGTTCTGTGCATCACTAATAGGTAAGGGATAATGTATAGCTACGAGGTCATTGTCGCAAAATAATTGACCGACAGAGTTTAAAATACCGAGGTGAGGTGTTTTAAACGCTATAGCTATACATTATCCCGCTTATTACATGGCTAACTTACTAACAATATACCTAATTCATTTGACAAATCGCAGTTGTTCTGTGGCTCTGTCAGCCCAAATAAAGTGATTATTATTATCGCGGGCAGCCCGGCAGGTGTGTCTGATTGGCTGCACTGAAACAGTGTGTGTCAGTGGGGCTTGATTACTCCAGCTGCGAAAAACAATAATCACCGGTGGTTATCGAAAAATAATTCACCGCTGTCGGGGGCTATTGACCAATCACAAGCAAGCATTTCGGCGAATGTGAAAACGCCATGTAATAATAGGTAATAATATAGGCGAGGTAGATTCCTTAGTAGCATAGTAGTGCACACACTAGTAAAAGACAGTACAAAGGTTAGTTTTTTTTTTTTTTTTTTCATTTTAAATATTGATTGAAGAAGTGTGTTTTTTAGTCAAGAAGTGGAAATCGGTCGGGTTCCGGCAGGCCCGCCTGTGGTGGGGACGTTCGTTCCACCGTTGTGGAGCGAGTACAGAGAATAGCCTGCTTCTCTTCGATGACCCTCCCGGAGCTCTGATGGGAGTGGGTGGGTCTGAGCCCACGACGACGTCACCCCACTTCTCAAGAGAGCTGCACACTGCCTCAGTCCCGATTGCTGCAGAAATCCACCTCAAGGTCCTCAACCTGGCATACCGTGCAACAAAGGGAACGGCTCCCGCCTGCCTCCGGTCGATGGTCTCTAACTACACACACCCTCGAGACCCCTCCGCTCTGCATCTTCTGGCCGCCTCAGACCCACTCCTATTCGGGCTCTTGGAGGGTCATTGAACACAAAGCAGGCGCTATTCTCTGACAGCTGAAAACCGCCCAGTCTTCCATCAACGACTAAAAACACACTTTTTTCAATCAATATCTGAATTTAAGAAGAAAAAGAAAGAAATAACCTTCTTACTGTCTATACTACTATGTACTACGCTACTATGCCTATGCTATTATGTACTATGCTACTATGCCTATACTACTCTATGTTACAGTATGCTACTATGCCTATACTACCATCCGTTATGTTAGTATGCCTATATACTACTATCTACTATGCTATACTACTATCTGTTATGCCTATACTACTATCTGGTATGCCTATTGTTCTGAAGGATCAGATTAAACCGAATATATATATTTATTTATATATATATATTTAATTGTATTTGTATATCCCCTGATATCCCCTGATATTCCTTGTATATTCCTTGTACAATATGCATTGAATATCCCTTCTAGTCTACTGAACATCCCATAATAGTCTCCATTCTACCATTGGACGAGACCTTGGTGCCAGGTCGCCATACCCCTCAGACCAGGTTCAATCGTACCGCTCAACATGTATGGACAAGTCCTAGTTCCGCGTAGGAATATGTCTACCGCACCACTAATGGTACTATTTGTTCATAGTGCGTATATATACTGCACTATTAAAGTAGAGCTTTCCTTTAGTCCAGTTCCTTACCCTCCAACAGAGTGACAGACGCAAAAGCCTCCCCGCGAACCACGTGTGGGCAGTAAGGCCAATTCGGCCCAGTATCGGCATTGAGACATCGTGTATATTAATATTTGAATAGTCATATTTGGCACTATATCGTCGAGTTGGACGTATTCTATTAAGCTAATAATAGTATATTCATATGTAGTGCCTCGTGCGGTAAGAGTTCTATAGTAATCAGCACCCCCATCGTTTCGGGCATCAGCTGGACGCTTATCCAGGGTGGTTGACCCCACGTGAAGCTGCACCCGAGGAGCTCCAGGCCAAAGAGCGAGTGGACCTGTATATTGGATTATTCTACCGACGACGGCTAGCCTTCCCCGGCTTGGATTATGCTTTGAGTACTTTGATTATTCTATGGATAAAGGCCAACACTGCGGTGTGTTGGAAATACCCCCCCCGGAGAGGACGACAGGTGAGACGGCGCTCTGCACAGTGAGGTCGCCTCACGTCTCTCCGTCGTGGACCGGAGGACGCCGGCCACAGAGGGTCCAACTGCATTCATCTGTGGATCGAGGATCGTTGGGCACCGTGTCGCACAACTGTGGACTCTCCCAAGATACCCTCGGCCAGACGGGATCCAGCCAGTGACTCTCTAACCCCCCCCCCCCCTCCAGCTGTCCTACAAGCAGTCGGAACCTTCCCCTAGTGTATCCAGCTATATAATCATTCAAGTATCATTGCTATTGTTCCCTAAATATTCCAGGTTGTATATTTGCTTCCTGCGCAATCAGAGATTGGACATTCGATATTGATCTACCTACGAATACTCATTTGCCATAAAAGTGCATACTATTTCAAATCATAAATGTAATTAAGTGATCGTTGTACATACCTTTTGCTATGTATTAAAACTCAAACTTTCGATTTGGTACATTTGTGTTGGATCCGTTTATCAGGTGGGAGTGTTCAACATATTCATACCTAGTACTGGGTGGCCAGAGTCTAAAGTACAAGAGGTAGTGGTAGTAAGTATCATATCTAACCATACAGTCAGGGAATTGTACCCCTCAGTTACAATTGGTCCTTCGAGCCGGAGGGTAATCAGTGTAATATTAATATAGTGCTATTAATATTAAAATGGCCTATGATGAACACTCCACGAAACGATCCTCCTAACCAACAACGCCCGCGGCGCAAACGACAGCTCCCTCAGTACCTAGAGGCTTACGCTGTCAGTCAACAACCTAGTCTTCTACCAACAGTAAACGCGGTAAAACTAGAAAGTAAAATTATGTCTAACCCTAACGACCAGGCTACCCCGACCATAGAGGCCCCTATGGGTTCTAATGTAACTGACCAAGCTCACGGTGGGGACCAGGGGGAACCAGACATGACTTTACACCCCGCCAATACCGAAGAAGTAGTCCCCGACGAGTCCCGGGAGGAAGACAACACTACCGAGAGAGAACTCGGCACGGAAGAAGATGAGGAGAGCACCGTGGAGATAGAGCTCCAAGACTCCGCACGGAGTACCCCAAGGGACGGCTCCCCTATACAACCGTCTTCTCCCAGTGAGGCAGAGAGGACACTACAGCAGGCATTCCTCGTCAGCCTGAAAGCCTCTACTGAACGCGATAGACTCCAGGGTGAACGCGATCGATTGCAGATACAGCAACGGAGCGAAGAAGAGCACATACGCCTGGAAATAAGACGCATTCAGATCGAAGAGAATATGGCAAGAGACCGGGCCGACGCCCAGCGCGCCGCCACCGGTGCCCAGAGAGAATCGGATCTCACCAAGCGCGAAGCCGAGCGCGACAGAGCACAAGCGCAACTAATAGAACAGCTGATCAGAAGGACAACACCCCCTCCCTCCACCAGAGGCTCCAGGAACTCGTCTAGACATCACTCCAGGGCGGCATCCCCTAGCCGAGTAAGCGACCCTGAACTTGACCAACAGACGATGTTTATACCCCCCGCAGACCCCCTTCCCCAACCGGTCCAAGCGAGACCCAGCCACCGGGAAGGAGCAGCATACACTGCGGAGAGGCTAAATCAGAGACTACAAGCCCTGGATGACCTAACGGAAGACGAAGAGGAAGAGGAGGAGAACCACGCCCGACGACAGCACAGTACTCTACCGGACCAGGAGGTCCAGTACAGCCCAGGCTATACCCCCGCGGAGCTGCGCTACAGACCCCCGACGCTATTCACGGGTGAGCACGACGCACGACCCGCACCGAGGAACAGCACCTGGACCAGCGGGCCATGGTACACAGCCGGTACCAGCCCACGCCAAGGAGCAGGAGGAGACTCGCCTAGGAGGCCTCTCCCCCAACGCTCGCCGATGTATCAACAATCCGCGTCATACATTGGCACACCTATGGTACCAGACTTCACCCAGGAGAACCGGGCCCAGTATACGGAGCTCCGCATGTGTCTGGAGACAATGTTGGTGGATGTCATTGATGAACGCCATAAATACGCGATACTACTGAAGCATTTAAAGGTACCCCGCGCGCACAACATAGCGCTCGCCTACACCACTTCCACGACCCCATACACCGCAGCGCTGGTAGCGTTGGACCAGAGATATGGACGTATATGGGATTACGTGATCCAGGAGATCAGGCACATCGACCGCCTACCCCCAGCAACAGACAATCGAGCACTGGACGACCTGTCCATCAGAGTGCAGTCCCTGGTAGGGATGCTGGGAGCGCAGAGGGAAAAGGGTAGGCATGAACTATACGCCAACTCAAATGTAGAGAGGATCTTGGAGAAGCTACCGCCCGCCCGACAGGAGCGCTTTAGGCGGCAGAGAGACCACCGAGACCCTAATGGCCACGAACCGAACCTCCTCGATCTAGCCGACTTCCTGGCGAGAGAAGTCAGCAGCTTACGGCTAGATACATTCGGACGGAGCACCCCTGGCTCCAGAGAAGGAACCAGGAGACTAAATGATGGAAGAAGATCGGTGACTGTCATGCACCAATCGGAGTCAGTGCCAAGCAGTAGGAGCCACAGTACCCCCTCAAGAAAGGAGAAATGGAAGATAGTGTGCCCCTACTGTGAGAAAGAACACTGGCTGTCACAATGTGACTCATTCCCCAAGATGAATGCGGAGGAAGCGAGTCAATGGATAAAGTCCAACAGACGCTGTTTTCGCTGTGCGCGATCACACATGGCAGCCGAATGCCGCTTAAAGAAAAAGTGCAGTCGGTGCGATGGAGCCCATCTGGACATACTCCACGACAGTAACAGACGGCGGCCTCCACCCGCACCATCAAGCAGCAAAGCAAGCGTCATGTACATCGACCCCGCCAGCAGCAGCGGAGCCAGAGTGCTCTTAAAGGTAGTCCGTGTGACATTGAGCTACCAGAATAAAGTCATGGACACTTACGCCGTCCTTGATGACGGGTCAGAGAAGACCCTTCTGCTCGCGTCCGCTGCGGCCCAGCTAGGGCTGCGGGGGAGCGAAAACCAAATGACAATTCGGACAATAAGAAGAGATTTGAAAACGATAAAGGGCGAGAATGTCTCATTCTCTATCGCAGCAAGCGGCCAGCCTGAGCGACGGTACAGGATTACAGACGCTTTCACCAGCCAAGAAATAGGACTGTCGCGGTACACATACCCCGTAGCCAAGCTGATGGAGAAATATGTACATCTACGCAAGCTACCGATCCCACTCATAGACGGTGCTACCCCGACACTGTTGATAGGCTCCGACCATGCAGACCTCATTGTCCCGATAGACCGGGTTCATACCGGACCCAGAGGCTGTCCTGCAGCAGTCGAGACCCGCCTAGGATGGACTCTCCAAGGCCCACTCGCCAAATCTCTCAACCGAACCACAGCCACTAGCTGTCTCCACTCCCGAGTCACAGAGGGAGACACCGCACTCCTGCAGCATGTAGAGAGGCTATGGACCTTAGAACAAATGCCCTTTAAGAACGAAAAGAAAGACATTCGCTCTAAAGACGACATCTACGCCATTAACCTCCTCGAGACGGGAACAAAGAGAGTCCCAGTCAGCGGCGTGTTGAGATACGCCACGCCACTCCTGCGGCGGGAAGGGATGCCTACCTTTCACGCAAAGAAAGACGCCACAGAGCGGTACCTACTAAACACAGAGCGGCGCTTAGCCAAGGACCCCGCCCAAGAAAGTGTATACCGCGCTGAGATTGAGAAGCTCATCACAGCGGGACACGTCACAAAGATTGACATTAAAGAGGCCGACCAGACGACTGAATCGTGGTACGTGCCCCACCACAAGGTTCATCACAACGGCAAAGACCGCATCGTGTTTAACTGCAGCTACCAGATCGGATCCCAAAATCTGAATAAAGAGCTATTGCCCGGTCCTACACTCTGCCCCTCCCTACTAGGCGTACTACTCCGCTTCCGCCAGGACAAGGTGGCTATCAGCGGGGATATCAAAGGGATGTTCCTGCAGGTGAGATTAGTAGAGGAGGACAAGCCCCTGTTGCGGTTCCTATGGAGAGAGAGGCCAGGAGATGAGCACCCAGCCATCTACCAATGGGAAGTCCTCCCTTTCGGAACTACATGCAGCCCATGCTGTGCTACATTTGCACTACAGAGACATGTCGCAGAGGACCCAGCAGCGGACGAAGAGGTCCGACACAGTGTGAAGAACAGCTTCTACGTAGATAACTGTCTACAAAGCGTTTCGACCCAGGAAGAAGCCGAGGCTCTCCTACTTAAACTCCGCGCCTCTCTGATCAAAGGCGGCTTTGATCTCAGGCAGTGGGCCAGCAGCGATCCGCACGTACTGCGCAGCCTCTCCTCCGCGGACAAGGCAGCGAGCAGCGAGACCTGGATGGCTACAATCCCAGGAGAAGCCCAAGAGATGACACTAGGACTAGTGTGGCGCTTCAAAACAGATTCGCTCCACTATAGACACAAACCCCTGACCACGGAGCAGGGAAGGTCGACGGCAATACCGACCACCAGACGGAGTGTGTACAGAACACTCGCCCGACAATATGACCCGTTAGGATGTATACTACCGTACACCACCAGGGCAAAGATGATTGTACGAGCATTGTGGGACAAGGACCAGGGCTGGGACGACCCCATTCCCGCACAGCTTGCATCCACCTGGAGAGAGTGGGAGATGGAACTCCACTCACTCCCAGGCGTTAATATACGCCGAAGCTACTTCCCACCCACGGTGAGGCCAGAGACATGTAAAATGGATTTACACGTCTTCAGTGACGCCTCCGAGGTCGCCTACGGATCAGTAGCCTACTTGCGGGCCCAAGAAGAGGGGGGAGAGATCTACACAGCATTCATCCTCGCCCGCTCGAGAATAGCCCCACGCAAGCAACAGTCTATCCCACGTCTAGAGCTCTGCGCAGCCCTCGCAGGAGCGCATCTAGCCACGCTCATCCAACGTGAGCTCACCATTCCGGTGCATAGAACAATCCTGTGGTCAGATTCCACGACAGTACTCGCCTGGATCAAATCGGATTCATGCAAATACAAAGTCTTCGTGGGAGTCAGAGTCACTGAGATTCAAGAGTTAACCGGAGAGTTAACCGGAGAAGCAAACTGGCGCTATGTTGATACAAAACACAACCCAGCTGACGTCATCACCCGGGGAATGTCCCTGGATGACTTAACCCGTCGTAACATCTACAGTGACGGACCAGCATTCCTCAAGCTCCCGGAAGGAGATTGGCCCACGCCCACCCCGAGGGAAGCAAGTGACGAGGAGGCTGAGAATAAGAAACCTATGTTCTGTGGATTGAGCACTGTTGTCTCCGCAGACCCCAACATAGACGATTGCATTACCATAGAGAGTGCGCAGCAACGGACATTCCTGCGGCACCACCCAGAGATTCAGTCCCCCGCTGATATGTCAGCAGCTGACTACGAGGAAGCAGAACTGCTTCTACTGCAACGAGCCCAGAGAGACTCGTTCCCCGATGAACTAGACTGTCTACAGGGAGGAAAGCCCGTCCCATCAGACAGCAGATTGATTCATCTGGCCCCCGAGAGTGACACACATACCCTCATCAGAGTGGGTGGTCGCCTGCGGAGAGCCCCCAATTTACCGGATGACATTAAGTACCCGATCGTATTGAACAGCCGACACAAGGTCACAGAGCTGATTATAAAGAAATACGACGAGGATGTACACCACGCAGGAGCAGAGAGAGTCTTCGCGGAGATCAGACGTCGTTACTGGATACTTCAAGGAAGAGAGGCGGTGCGACGCTTCCAGCGAACCTGTCTAGACTGCCGAAAGTGGCGCGCGCAGCCCAGCATACCACGGATGGCTGACCTACCTCCATGTCGCCTCCGACTCGGCGACAAGCCATTCCACTCAACAGGCATGGACTGTTTTGGCCCGCTGCACATAAAGAAAGGAAGAGGCACCGAGAAGCGGTGGGGTATTGTATTCAAATGCATGACCACCAGAGCGATACATATCGAGCTCCTTCCGACCATGAGCACAGACTCATTTCTTATGGCCTTCCGAAGATTCACATCACGGAAAGGAAAACCGTCTACATTATTGTCCGATCACGGGACAAACTTCAAAGGCGGAGAAAGAGAGCTGAGGGAGAGCTTCCAAGCTATGGGCCCAGAACTTAAGACCCACCTCGCTCCAGCCCAGATTGACTTCCAATTCAACCCCCCAAACGCACCCCACTTCGGTGGAACTTGGGAACGAGAAGTACGTTCTATAAAGACAGCCCTGTACGCAGTACTTGGGGCCCAGACTGTGGCGGAAGAAGTCCTAATGACAGTCCTCACGGAGATTGAGGGAGTATTGAACTCAAAGCCCCTCGGTTACGTCTCCAGTGATGTAGCAGATGTCGACCCAGTCACCCCCAACACCCTCCTGATGGGGCGGCTAGATCCCGCGTTACCCCAGACAATGTACCGGCCTGAAGAAGCGAACGGCCGACGAATGTGGAGGTACAGCCAAGTATTAGCCGACAAGTTTTGGAGCAGTTTCCTACTGCACTACCTACCGTCTCTACAGACCCGCCAGAAGTGGGTAAAAGAGAGAGACAATTTGACGGAAGGAACAGTCGTCATGATTATTGACCAGTCACTACCCAGAGCTATGTGGCCGGCTGGCCGCGTAAGCAAAGTGATCACCGGTGCCGATGGCAAGGTCCGAGCAGCTGAAGTACTCGTCCAAGGGCGCATTTACACCCGTCCTGTGGCGAGGCTCATAGAACTGCCCCGACTCCCAGACACAATCGATGATGACCATGACCCTATGACTTTGTGAGTTGACTGACCCTTACAGCGAACCCTTGAGTGGTAGACAGTGCGGTTAATCTGTCTCTGCTTAACTAATTAGGTTGGGACCAATTAGGGGGCGGCTGTTCTGAAGGATCAGATTAAACCGAATATATATATTTATTTATATATATTTAATTGTATTTGTATATCCCCTGATATCCCCTGATATTCCTTGTATATTCCTTGTACAATATGCATTGAATATCCCTTCTAGTCTACTGAACATCCCATAATAGTCTCCATTCTACCATTGGACGAGACCTTGGTGCCAGGTCGCCATACCCCTCAGACCAGGTTCAATCGTACCGCTCAACATGTATGGACAAGTCCTAGTTCCGCGTAGGAATATGTCTACCGCACCACTAATGGTACTATTTGTTCATAGTGCGTATATATACTGCGCTATTAAAGTAGAGCTTTCCTTTAGTCCAGTTCCTTACCCTCCAACAGAGTGACAGACGCAAAAGCCTCCCCGCGAACCACGTGGGCAGTAAGGCCAATTCGGCCCAGTATCGGCATTGAGACATCGTGTATATTAATATTTGAATAGTCATATTTGGCACTATATCGTCGAGTTGGACGTATTCTATTAAGCTAATAATAGTCTATTCATATGTAGTGCCTCGTGCGGTAAGAGTTCTATAGTAATCAGCACCCCCATCGTTTCGGGCATCAGCTGGACGCTTATCCAGGGTGGTTGACCCCACGTGAAGCTGCACCCGAGGAGCTCCAGGCCAAAGAGCGAGTGGACCTGTATATTGGATTATTCTACCGACGACGGCTAGCCTTCCCCGGCTTGGATTATGCTTTGAGTACTTTGATTATTCTATGGATAAAGGCCAACACTGCGGTGTGTTGGAAATACCCCCCCCGGAGAGGACGACAGGTGAGACGGCGCTCTGCACAGTGAGGTCGCCTCACGTCTCTCCGTCGTGGACCGGAGGACGCCGGCCACAGAGGGTCCAACTGCATTCATCTGTGGATCGAGGATCGTTGGGCACCGTGTCGCACAACTGTGGACTCTCCCAAGATACCCTCGGCCAGACGGGATCCAGCCAGTGACTCTCTAACCCCCCCCCCCCCCTCCAGCTGTCCTACAAGCAGTCGGAACCTTCCCCTAGTGTATCCAGCTATATAATCATTCAAGTATCATTGCTATTGTTCCCTAAATATTCCAGGTTGTATATTTGCTTCCTGCGCAATCAGAGATTGGACATTCGATATTGATCTACCTACGAATACTCATTTGCCATAAAAGTGCATACTATTTCAAATCATAAATGTAATTAAGTGATCGTTGTACATACCTTTTGCTATGTATTAAAACTCAAACTTTCGATTTGGTACATTTGTGTTGGATCCGTTTATCAGGTGGGAGTGTTCAACATATTCATACCTAGTACTGGGTGGCCAGAGTCTAAAGTACAAGAGGTAGTGGTAGTAAGTATCATATCTAACCATACAGTCAGGGAATTGTACCCCTCAGTTACACCTATACTACTATCTGGTTATGCTACTATTCCTATACTACTATCTGTTATGCTACTATGTAGGGCTGCACGATTAATAGATTTTAATCGATTTAAACGTTTTTTTAATATTTTTTTTTACTTATTTTAATTTTTTTTAACCAGGAAGTCCCATTGAGATACAAGATCGGTTTGGGAGAGGGAGGTAAGGGTTTTTAGATTGTGTGTTGTGAAGTTTAGACTTCAGAGAGGGAGAGTGAAGTACAGAAAAAAAGGTACCGTTGGGTACCGGTATCGATTCCCAGGTAAAAATTTACATTTTCAGGCTCGGTGTCCCGAAAAGACCCACCGCGTAGGCAAGCCGCATTTTACAATAAACCTCTGTGGGGCTGCTTATATCTTTGTTTATTATAATCGCAAATGTAATCACAATCGCAATATCTGTCAGAAAAATCGCAATTAGATTATCTCCCAAAATCGTGCAGCCCTACTACTATGCGTATACTACTATATGTTATGCTACTATGCCTATACTACTATCTACTATGCCTATACTACTATCGGTTATGCTACTATGCCTATACTACTAATTGTTATGCTACTATTCCTATACTACTATCTGTTATGCTACTATGCCTATACTACTATCTGTTATGCTACTATGCCTATACTACTATATATTATGCTACTATGCCTATACTACTATATATTATGCTACTATGCCTATACTACTATATATTATGCTACTATCTGTATACTACTATGCACTCAAAGTGAAGCACTCAAATTTGGCACCGTTAGACAAACAATACCACTCACCCATAACCGCCAGAGGTGCACCCTCTTAGTTCAGACTGCAGGTGAAAGTGGCCCAAATCAGGGAACATGGAAGACAGCTGTGGTGGAGGTGGTCAGTGAGGTGTTTGCTGTATAAGTATGTGGGGTGATACTTCTGTACAAGCAAAACTTGAGGGGACCTAGCATCATAAAGCAGTCTGTGTTTGAAAGCATAATTGAAAGAAGAAATGGCTCTCTATCACCTCCTCCTCACCCCCATTATCGTCTGCTCACAAATTAGCTGGCCTCCACTTCACATCGACTTGTAAATTAAACCATAAACCTCCATGTGTTTACTTCCATCTATTGTTCATTTGCACAAGCGGGTCGGTTCCGGAGCGTGACCAGTTCACACCAGAATCTGATATTGGCCACATTTAATAAAAATAACGTGAACAGCCAAACTAAATGGATCCGAGCAATAAATCTGAATTGAGCATCGAGGCTTGCGGTGTGTGAACGTAGCCTTACTAACGCGTTGTACACAATTTGTAAGTCGCTTTGCATAAAAGCGCGAGCTAAATGATTGCATGTAAATGTAAATGAGGTAGGACATGTTTACATGAAACCTATGCGGTGCCAGTATTGTGTTTGCATAAACAAACATGTGACTGGATGCAGTACGCATGGAGGAAATTACATGCATGTCCTGCCTCTCTCTCTCGCTCTCTCTCGCTCTCTCTCTCTAGCTCTCCCTCGCTCTCTCCCTTGCTCTCCCACGCTCTCCCTCGCAATAGGCATAAGACTTCTGCACCTGCTGCTCCAAGCTGGTAATTGAAAATTGGAACAGGCACCTGCCACCCCCCCTCCTCTCACACACACTACCTCTCTCTAAATCTCTCTACCTCTCTCTCTCACTACCTCTCTCTGTATCTGTATCTCTCCTCCTCCTCTCTCTCTCTCCCTCTTTTGTAATGAGATCCCCTTAAAGCAGGTACTATGAAATACAAGTCCTCCACTCTGGCCCTCTCCCAGAGCGACCTTCCTCAACGCTATACTGTACGGTACTAACTACTAACTAAATTATATATCAAAGACATTCACCTTCAATGCACTGCGTTGTAGAGGAGACTAGATGGAGTGGTTATTACGACACAAAGTAAATAATAGACCTGTTAAAATGATGGAGAGGGAGAGAGAGAAGAGGAGGAGTAAGAAGCACAAGAGAGAGAGAGGGGAGAGGAGTAAGACAAGCACAACAAGAGGAGAGAGAGAAGAGGAGTAAGACAAGCACAACAAGAGGAGAGAGAAGAGGAGTAAGAAGCACAAGAGGAGAGAGAGAAGAGGAGTAAGACAAGCACAACAAGAGGAGAGAGAGGAGAGGAGGAGTAAGACAAGCACAACAAGAGGAGAGAGAAGAGGAGTAAGAAGCACAAGAGGAGAGAGAGAAGAGGAGTAAGACAAGCACAACAAGAGGAGAGAGAGGAGAGGAGGAGTAAGACAAGCACAACAAGAGGAGAGAGAGAAGAGGAGTAAGAAGCACAAGAGGAGAGAGAGGAGAGGAGTAAGACAAGCACAACAAGAGGAGAGAGAAGAGGAGGAGTAAGACAAGCACAACAAGAGGAGAGAGAGAAGAGGAGGAGTAAGACAAGCACAACAAGAGGAGAGAGAGAAGAGGAGTAAGAAGCACAAGAGGAGAGAGAGAAGAGGAAGAGGAAGACAAGCACAACAAGAGGAGAGAGAGAGAAGAGGAGGAGTAAGACAAGCACAACAAGAGGAGAGAGAGAGAAGAGGAAGAGTAAGACAAACACAACAAGAGGAGAGAGAGAGAAGAGGAAGAGTAAGACAAACACAACAAGAGGAGAGAGAGAGAGAAGAGGAGGAGTAAGACAAACACTGAGCAGACTAGCTCCTTCTGCCATGTAACACAGTGTAATTAGGAACGTATTTCAACGACTCGGACAAGTAACAGAGTATATTTAGCTGACTTTTGGCGAGGGGCCCCTTCACACCCGAGTCGGACTGGCTTAGTGGGGGGGGGGGGGGGGGGCGTTCAGTGCCTGGGGGATCGAACCGGTGATGGGGACCGATCAAGAGGAGGGGCTTCTCTCCCAGCCTTTTACAGAAGACAATAAAGAGGAGGATGAGAACAGAACGGAGACGAGAGGACAGAAGGCAAAACCTCCGGCTTCCTTGTCGTCCCCTGAAATGTTCCAAGAGACTTGAGGGGCCTTGGCTTCATGATACTAACAAGAGAATCATGTGGGGACCCCGTTTAAATCTTCCCAAGACCCATATTTTGGAAAACATTGATATTACAGTCTCTCTCCCTGTATCTCCCTTTCCCTGCATCTCTCCCTCTCTCTCTCTCACTCTCTTGCGCCCCCCCCCCCCTCTCTCTCTGAGACAAAGGCGTTAAATCATATTAACAAGCTGTCTTCTTTCATCCCTTTACAAACGCCGTGTTTAATTAGAGAAGGCGGGGCAGCAGCGTGATGGAGTGAAGATCAGGAGGTTGTAGTGGAAGGTGCTTGACTGACTGACTGACTGACTGCGCTCGATGGAGAGAAACGTCTCGTAATTAAAAAGGAAAAAGCTTTGATTAAACTCTTATTGAAAGCTGACACTTATAATATCCTCCCTAGTCGTCTTTAAGTGTTGTTGCCGTCGCGCGCGGGGGAGTTCTAACAGGGATAAACACGTGTTTCACTGTATCCTTGAAGGTGGGAGTCAGCGGAGGCTATTGGCAACAGCTTCCCTCGGACAAACTTCTTCAATCAATCAATCAATTCACAAAGTGTGTCACAAGAGGGGGCGGGGTTTGAGATAGGTAAATTCTAGATCAGAACCTAGCCCGTTCCAATTTAATTTAACACTCGAGTCTAAGCTCTACTATTTGACGAACAAGGCCACTGACCCTTAGCTGCCAGAGAAGTACCTCTCTTGCTGACTTGTTGTTCACAATCTGTAAGCTTAGGATAAAAGCGCCAGCTAAATGACTAAAATGTAAATGTAAATGTGAAGGTAAGGATGATGCCACTGACCAATGATTATGTTGTTGATCATTTCTCAGCACAATCCATGCTGTTCCTCATTATTAGCTCCGGCTAGTTCTCCACAAAACAATGCAAAGCCAACGGGGTCACGCTCCTGTCTCCACAGGCTGACTGAAGTCCAAAGCACACAGCGAGCGACATCGCCTGGCGATGCGATCAGCTGTCGCCAGGGGTGTAAAAAGTACCCAGAAATTATACTTAAGTGAAAGTATGGGTACTGTCTCAAAATCTGACTCAAGTAAAAGTCAGAGTATCTGGCTAAAAACACACGTGAGTAAAAGTAAAAAAGTCCTACTTTTAAATGTACTTAAGTACTAAAAATTTAAAGTAATATATATATATTTTTTTTAAAGGATTCCATCATCGGCCAAGTTTTCATTTTAACTATACATTGCACCAGGTGAGTTAGTTGAAGAGGTGAGCCAATTAGTGAAATCATCAGCTGGTGTTTAGGCAAGGCTGGAATGAAACCAAGCATTAAGCATACACTCTGCCCACAATGGAATGTGTTCTGCGATAGACAATGCTGAAATGAAAGAACAGAGGACATTTAATTTAATAATGTCATTTATCAGCTATCTGTGATAGGAGTGCAGATGTTTCTGCACTCCCTGCAAGAAGAATCACATATTAGTTGTTTCTCATGAGTGGGATTCATCCAAAAACTGAGATAAGAGTGTTCTTCATTACTGGAAAAGATTCACTCGGAGGCGCTTTAACAATGGATCACTAGAAGGCTTGCCAGGGGCAAGGTCATCTCTTTAGACTGAGGAATTTAACAGTCAGTTTTCCAAACACCCCACCCCACACATCAATCCCCACCACATCCCCATCCAAGACACACACCCTGTCTTGTCACGGAGTCTATTCTTCTGATAGCAGGTGTTTAATCAAAGATCCCCGCTTTCTAGTCTTGCACAAGGACCAATCAGCATGGGTATGGGCGGGTTCATTTTCCATTGATGGGGATTTGATTGGCTGTTTACCTGCGGTCGCAGGATTAATAACGTTAGTTTGACCAGATAAACAATTAAAAAATACTCATTAAAATGGTTGGACCTGCAAGATTTGTACTTTGTACTTTGTAGGTCTGCATTTTAAATGTAAGGAGTAAAAAGTATGTTTTTTTTCTCTGAAATGTAATGGAGTAAAAGTACAAAGTATACAAACCTAATAATACTCAAGTAAAGTACAAATCCCCCAAAACAGTACTTAAGTATTGTAACGAAGTACAATTACTCAAGTACTTTACACCCCTGGCTGTCGCTCAACGACAATCGCTTAACAGCACCCCACACCACACACGACCGGTCAGGTAATATAGTAAGCTATACGCTCACTACCACCGATTGGCCTAAATACTAAATACCAAAGCCAAATCGACGAGGATGTAATGTTACCGGGACATCAGGGGAGACATCCCTTCTCCAACCAACGTTATTTATTTAAATTGTTCCTGTTAATTAATAATCAACATAAGTCGCATGGTAATAATACGTAGGTTATTGATCAATGAATGTATATTGATACATTCATTTATATATTACAAATTATACACCAGTAGAAGTCATGTTATTTCCTCATTGTCCTTGCTGTGTCGCCTGTCTGCCAAAAAAAAAGAAAATAGGATTGGGGCGATATTTAGCCAGGCGACAGAAGTTGGCGGTGCGATCGTCGCTCGGAAATCTCCTGCTGTGTGGCTTCTCTCATTCATAACAATGGAAGAGATACAATTCTGTCGGTCGCCTGGCTTAAACAAATCGATCGCCTGGCAAAAATCGCCTGCCGTGTGCGTTAGACTTGGGGCTCGCCGGAATTTACCTTACTGTATATTGTGCACCGTGACTTTGTATCGGTTTGTGGCCAACTAACCGGAGCTGGTATGAGGAACAGCATGGATTGTGTGTTGAGAAAGGACTCCACCGATCAACAACATCATTGGTCGGTGAGAGTGTTGTCACAATACTGGAATTTCAAACTTCGATACGATACCTTGAAAAGTATCGATATTCGATACCATTTTCGATACCACAGGGAAAAGGGTTCAATCTTAAAATGTAAAAAAAATGAATAATTTTTTTTTATAAATTTTGCTTTTGTTGCTGGTTGATTCTCCTCAGCTTCTCTCTGGTACTATAAGAGAAGATACATATAACACTTTTAAAACCCTTTGTTTATCTTTAGATCACACATTTAAAAATAACTGTTCATCTCACTTCAATAATTTTTATTGCAGAACATGGTATTTTCTCAAGCAGACGGATGTAAACACTGTAATCTGTGTTGCATGTACCTGACAAACTGAACCGTTTGTATTACAGTCATATTCCGACTTAACTGAATGCACATGTGTGTGTGTGTGTGTGGACTACTGTACTATTACAGGTATTGAAATGAACAATGCAACTTCCTTATACAATATATATATTTTTTTTTCCTTCTTTTTTGAATAATTAAATATCGATATTTCGGGAAATGAGTATTGAAACTGTTTTAAATATTCAGAATCGATATGTATAGATTTTTCGATATTTTTGACAACACTAGAAACGGGGCAGTGGTTCCAAAGATTCACACCTATCCCTTTAACCCTTTCACTGCATCAAAGCAAGAGCTTACCGGTAAGTGTACTTACAGTAGATTTCATTCACAGTCTTTGCTGCCCTATAACGAGCACCTGGTGGTACTAAATCCACATTTAACTTTTCAATTCATTGGAAAGGGGAGATTTGCCCCGATTCATAGATGTATGACTTGGCCATAATAAGGTAATTTATAGGCCTGATATTCTATATTCATATTTGAAATTGAATGTGTCCGGATGGCAAAATTCTGTACTGTATCTACAGAAACCCCTGTAAATCATCTACCCTTTATTAATTTGCTTAGATTTTTTTGTACACTTGATCTCAAGAAGGTGCTGAATGAGCTCTGTGTCATTTTCTGGCCAATGTTAGCATGGTGTTATTCACCGTCAAAGATTGGAAACAATTATAATTTATTTTATATTCTCCTTTGGTTCATTACAATTTACTCAAGCATAGTAACAGACACACTATACATTCCCTGAGGTCCATAGATGCCAAGAACATGTAAATGGATTTTGTAGAAGTGGAGCAATCTTCCATTTACTTGGGTATGTAGTTTGAGGTGAATTTTCTGAAAATATGGCTAGGGCTTAAGAGGTTAAAGAGGAGGAAATGGAGAGCGAAAAAGAGGAAGAGAACTCAGGGGGGGGGAAATGGAACCCAGCGGCGCGCCCCAGGAGAGGGAACTGAGGAGAATGAGGAAGGTGGATCACAGCTGGCTCAGCAGCCTGCTAGACTCCTAATCATGACCATAACACAAAGACAAACATGTACAGTCGGTGACATTTCTTTTTTCTAAGAGGCATGAAAAGATAATGAATAAATAATTAAACATTACTTATTGTAAACATGTCATTAACTCATTGGACGCCACTCACGAATAAAGTCAGGTTAACTAGCCGACGGTTGCGCCAAACCCGAGAAAAGTCTGGGTTTTCTATTGTTATTTCTTTTATTCGATATTCCCATTCATAATCCATCGAGGGAGCCTGTGTTATCATTGGGAATGAGTCTGAGATCGCAAACGTCCAATACCGCCGCCTTGCTCACTCAAAATAGAGCTGCCCGACTCACTCTTCACTGCTCTATAAGGCAGGGGTCGGCAATTAGGTTTGGCCACGGGCCAGATTTTCCCCAAGCCATTGCTTGGCGGGCCAGGATCAAAAACAATGGCTAATTTAATATAGTGAAAAAAGACAAACGTTTTTCTCTGGTCTGCATCCCCTTAACAATTGTGTGTATTGCGCCGTACTGTATTGTACCCATTCTGCAATATGTTAAATAAAGTTTTCATACATTCATTCATTCATGAACAGCAGATCAGCTGTTGCAGATCACCGCGGCGCGTGATGAACAGATCAGAAGACAGAATGCATGAAAACACGACTCACCATACCTTGTTTGTTGTTAAGTCCTCCAAAATCCCTGCTAATGTTTGAAACATGTCACATATCCACTCGCTGCCCTCCATTTCAGATTGGTGTTGAATGCAGCTACTTTATATGCCAACTTGAACACAGTTGTCATCATTGCCTCGCTGCTGTTGTTGTTGTCGCCACATATTATGCAGAGAGGACGTCGGCTCGGCACGCAAGAATCACCGACCTGTTGCGCTAAACCCGTATTTTAAGTATGGCTCCTGTTTATTAAAAGAAGCGTTATATTTCCCCGTTGCAGAAGATGTTTGTTTTGTTTTTTTAACACATTTTGTTACTTGCTCCATCTCGAACGCGGAAGTGAAAGTGCGTCCCGGTGGGACTATTCCATTGGTTCTCCCAGTCCACGTGACCATTTCTAGCATTTCAATTGGCTATAGTGACAGACATGCGTTTGATGACTACCGGTAGATAGATACAGCTTCACAATAAAAGACACCCTGGCGTCCCGAGTGAATATTTCCAGCGAGTAAAATAAATATATAGTATATTCTCAAAATAATCTGACGGGCCAGAAATTATTGCTGGCGGGCCAATGTCGGCCCGCGGGCCGCCTATTGCCGATCCCTGCTATAAGGAATAGTGTGGATGAGGGTGGACGAGAGACTAGCATGCAGTTTGATTCAGTTTTTAAAGAACATTTGTACCTCAGGTAAACCCTCTCTCAATTCTATTCTATGCTTTTATCCACCAATGATAGACATGACCATAATACCAGACATGCTTCTGGTAGTCGCTTTACCCTACCTCTGCCTAGAACCAATGCTCTCAAGAAAACTGCAATGTATAGAGCCATAACATATTGGAATAGGATCCCATTACATATCATACGGACGGAAAACAAGGACAGTTTCAAAAAGAAACTTAAAGGAGCCATAATCCGGAAGGAAATCAATATATGTCATCATGCATGAGTGTAGCTGCAGCCATGTTATCCAAACTTCTTCAGTTTACTTTGTGTTTTTATTTAATTTTTTTATGGTGAAATGGATTCACCTATGACCTTTTGTTTTATTTTCTATTGATTATGTATGTGATATATGACTGATTTACACTGATTGTTTCATATTTGTATGTGTATATCTGTGAGGACCCCAGGAAGAATAGTCAACACGTTGATGATGACTAATGGGGATCCTAATAAACATAAACATCCGCACTAACAAACTTTTAACCCTTTCACTGCGACAATACACAGAAGGTTAACCCCTTCACTGCCACACAACAGCATGTTAACCCTTTCACTGTCACACTACAGAAGGTTAGCCCTTTACACTCGGTAGTGTGATAGTAAAGGGTTAACCTTCTGCAGTGTGGCAGTGACGGGGTTAAACGGCCTGGCTTTGTTGGATGTGACTCATCCTAGGCTCCTATTAATGGAGGCTGTGTGTCCGATCCATACAAGGGAACGGAGCATCACTTGTATTTACCTAAAGCTCTTGTTAAAACCGCCTCGGGCCAAATCCCGGCCCACTTCTGAAATAACACACGTCGTCGACTTCTCTTTGAAGATTAATCTTCCCCCCCGCTCTCAAACACACACACACACTTTGTTTATGTGAAATATGGGGACATTAGGCGCATTCTGTAACTAACCCTACCCTTAACCGTCACACTATAATAGCTTGTCAAACTAAATCAGGGCGTCACAAAGATGTCCTCATTTGGTAGCGTGTCCCGATTTCCTGAGTCTTGAGATTGTCCTGATTTTCCATCTCTCTTCCGTCTCTCCCCACTGACTCGCATGCCTACACATCCACACACACAGGACCACCCATTGACCCTCCTATCATGTGCCTATGACCTTTTCCCCCAGGGGAGGGTAGTCAAGATGATGATGTAGAGTAGTTAACCGCTTCAATTGCAAACACCTAAGTGTGTGGAGGTGAGATGAGATTAGACCTCACTTGCATCAACCCTCCAACATATAGGCCTGGGCCTTGCCAGTGGGGGAACGTGGCCCATATACCACCATGACTCATAGTAGTATATGTGCACACCAGCGTTTCCGTTAGCCGGTAATTACCGGTATTTGTCCGGCAAAATCTCTTGAAGTCCGACATATTTAATTTCTCCGGTCTTAATGTCCGGTGAAAATAATTCCCTGAGTCTAAGCACAATTTGATTATTTGAATTGTATTAAAATAGGCTAAAATTAAATAGCCTATGCGATGAACGAAACGATCATTACATTTGTTTCCTCGTTGCTTCTAATAATGACAACGACGTTGTCAGCGAGAGCTTTAAAAACGTAGGTCTCGGTTCGCTTCATCGGACCAAACGCGAACCAAATATAGGAAGTGATTATTATTACCACTGCTCGCAGCACTCACTGCAAAACAAGCACACTGCATCTAATCTCTCTATCTATCTATCTATCTCTCTATCTATGTCTGTGCATCTTGGGAAGAAGGAAGAAAAAACGCGGCTTATTATTATTACCGAGGCGCGCGGCTTATTATATTATTAAAACGGCTACTTGTGGGCACTCATAAAAACACCGTGGTCTACAAGTTGTTTAGCGAGAGGATGGTGGTAAAGTAATGTGCTTCAATAGAACAATGGATCAATGCCATGTCAAAACTCGGCTCCGCTGATCTGGGCTCCGCAGTACACACACAGACACACACACACGCGCGCGCGCACACACAGGATCGCAGCCACACACACATTTCCACTGTCCAATAGACAAGCGCCCTTTTCGACCGCGTGACATTGAGGTGGAGAGAGTAGTCACGCAAACCACGATAATGTTGCCGGCTCTCTGCTTTCTCAGTTCTTCGCTTGATATAATTAATACAAATGTCCAATATAACGGAATTCGTTAGCTCATAAAAATGTGATTATAACAGACTGCTGTTTAGTGTCGGACCGACTGCCACATACGCGGTCTATTTTATTTCAAGTCAGCAGCAGCACGGAGACGGAGTATCGAGGGACTTATTTTATTTGGAATATATTAATGACTGTATACGCAAAAGTAGCCTAGTTTTAAGTAATAATATTATAAATCTACATGCCTTGAGGATGACATTCTTTATATAGCCTGCCTATCTCAATTGTTTTAAAGCTCAATAAACTATGACCGGAATTAATCTCATTTGTCCGGTAGTTGAAATCTTGCAGGTCACGGAGACCGGCAACAATTTTTTCTAACGGAAACCCTGGTGCACACGCACGCACGCACACACACACACACACACACACACACACACATACAGACACACACGCAGCTACAGACACACACACACACAGAAACACACACCAAACATACAGAAACACACAGACACACATGCAGACACAAAGACACACACACACAAAGACACACACACACACACACAGACACACACACACAGACACATGCAAGCATACAGAAACACACGCAGACACACACACAGACAGATGCAAGCATACAGAAACACACGCAGACACACACACACATGCAAGCATACAGAAACACACACAGACACACACACACATGCAAGCATACAGAAACACACACAGACACACACACACATGCAAGCATACAGAAACACACACAGACACACACACACAGACAAGCATACAGAAACACACACAGACACACACACACAGACACACGCAAGCATACAGAAACACACGCAGACACACACACACAGACACACGCAAGCATACAGAAACACACGCAGACACACAAAGACCTCAAGATAAATGTATGTAGACCCACTGGGCAAATGTTGAGCTTCCACCTTTATTCTAACCCTTCCCCCTCTCTCCATCTCTTTTTCACCTCCCTCTCTCTCTTCTTCAACCCTCCCCTCCTCCCTCCGTCTCTCACTCCTCCATCCATCTCTCTCCCTCCTCTCCCTTCTCCCTCTACCTCTCCCCCCCATCTCTCACTCCTCCCTCCATCTCTCACTCCTGCATCCATCTCTCCCTCCTCTACCTCTCCCCCATCTCTCCCTCCCTCCATCTCTCCCTCTTATCTCTCCCTCCTCCTCCCCCCAGCTGTCCCTCCATGGAGGAAGAGAGATGTATGGTCCACGTTAACGCCTCCCTCCCTCCCTCCCTCCCTCCCTCCCTCCCTCCCTCCCCACACAGCACGTCGTCGTCATGCCACTTGTTTCTGAGGATGGCAGACACAGGAAGAGAAGGATAAAGAGGAGACAGAAATAAACAATCTGTATAAACGCTGCTGGCGGTTCAGAGAGAAAAACACAACGAGCTCCATCCCGAAGAGCCTGTTCTTAATGTTTATCTTGTGTGTGTGTGTGTGTGTGTGTGTGCGTGCGTGCGTGCGTGTGTGTGCGCGTGCGTGTGTGTGTGTGTGCGTGTGTGTGTGTGTGCGCGTGTGGCTAAAGGCATATCATGAAAGACCGCATTTAGGAAGGATTTCTTTTTTTTAAATACACATCATAAAAAGAGTGAGATTGAGAATAGTCTGGCCGACGTGCTTCACTCACATCCAGAAACACCCACTAGGTCGTCTCCACACAAGGAAGGAGACCGGTGGGCGGCTACGTGGTGCAGTGGGCAAGGCGGCGCTCACCGCGAATACTGGAGACGCTGGGTTCGCCTGTTCGAGCCCAGCGCTCCACATTTGCTTTCAGTTTAGCTGGTCGTCCGTACTAATACACATTGGCCGTATTTATTAGGGGGTGGGAAACTGATGGGTGGGGATCGGGCGCTGTGGACAGCGACTCCTACAGGTCGGTTGGTGCGCCTGCGCAGTAGAATCAGGAAGCGATGGGGGCGGCGCCTAGGCTTGGGCGGTATAATTTTTTTGATACCGTCATACTGTGATGACCTAATACCCCGGTATACGGTATATGACGGTATAACTTTCATTTTCATCAGCGGGGGGGGGGGTTATTATCACCATACATAACGCTTGCTTATATTGAAACACGTTGAGATTAGGGCCGTTCTTTCAACCTGAAAGTGCACTTTCTTCAACCTCGAGGTAAACAAATCACAGAAGGTAGCCACTGCCGCCTGCCGGCACCATCCAGGTATCGATGTGAGCTAACGGTAGCTAGTTAGCCCGGCCGGCAGCCCGGCACCATCGTATCAACGTGAGCCAGTTGCATTAGGATTAAAAAATGTCAACACTCACTCACCCCGTTTTATATTACATTCCAAAAGAAGTGCCTCCGTCTCTCGTAGTCTCGTTGTGCTGGATGAAGTCACTGGCGACTCGTGGAGGCGAGGGTTTTGCTTAAATCCGAACAGACTCCAGTCCTTTAATTGTCCAAATGCGACAGTGTGTGCAAGTTTAGCTCTTGTTTGACAAAACTTTAGCCATCTGTGGTCAGGGAGCTCATCGTGGGCTGGAGTGACGGTGGTTAACTTCGACGCTTCATCGTTCAATGGTAACGTATTATTATTATTGCTTAAGCTTTAGCAGTCTGCTCAGAGATAGAGGAAATGCATACAGGTTAGTGTGACACACCTCTGTGTTCTCCTCACGTGACTCACAATAGCCAATCAATCATTAGGAAACTGCCCTCTGCTGGCCGTGCTGTGTGTGTGCAGTCCCTGTCAAAACTCCGTTTCAGTGTAAATATAAACTGAAACAACTGTGATTTTGACGGTATTGATTTTCAATACCGTCGGTATCTCTAAATACCCCGGTATACCGTAATACCGTCATACCGCCCAAGCCTAGCGGCGCCCCTCCAAAGCGCAGACCCCTGACGCTGAAAGATCGCACAGGTGAAAAGATGCGACGGCTGTTACCTCGAGTATCGGAGGGGACTCATGCTATGTATGACTTAGTCCACATTGCAGCCGGCTTGTGGGAGGCAAGAAACAGCGTTCGAGACAGGGGAGGGTTGAAATGGATGATACGAAATTGGGATGGGAGAAAAATAGAAAATGGGAGAAAAAGTGGACCAAAAAAAAGAAGGAAGGAGACTGGTCATCGCTGGGATATAGGAGGGTTTCAAGTGTTCACCCACATGACAAGTGTGAGAGTAGACACACATCCTGCTCTATGGGCTACTATGATCCTAATGGACTACTATGATCCTAATGGACTACTATGATCCTAATGGACTACTATGATCCTAATGGGCTACTATGATCCTAACAGGCTACTATGATCCTAGGCATAAAAAAATATATTGTTTGGTTCCTGTTGGTTGTCAGTTAAGGCCATCGGTAGGTAGGGAATTTATTAATTTATTTATATATTTTTCCACGGCGACTATGGATAGGGAATTTCTTAATTTAATTAAAATGTTCACGACAACATGGATGCATGTAATCTGCCAGCATGTTTAATATCCATAATACTAAAGGTTTGACTAAGATTTTTATGAAACTTTATTGTAAAAAAATTAATAAAAATAAAATAAAAAAAATGTATATGTTTTTTTTAAACTCATAAAATAAATTGGGTTGCACCTAAATCGGCAGGGTCGGTCGGCAACCGGAACCAAACAATTTTTTCTTTTAGGCCCTAGCGGGCTGATCCTCACAAAAGCCATTAGCATCGAAACGTAGTTTAAAAAGCCTACAATAAAAGGTGGGCAGCCCCTCCCGCCAGGTGGCGTTTTCCTTAATGCCAAGCAAGCAGTGCAAAAATGCTTCCGCATTCGTCACCGCACGCCAGTGCGGTAAAGCGCCCTTCTTTTCAGGCCCCGCTTAGACAAATGCTACCGTGCGTGCACCGGCGGCGGCGTGCTCGCTCAGGTGCGTGCGTGCGCCGGCGTGCTCGCGCGAGGTGCCCGCGCATGCGCATGAGATCCCGCCTTGGTTCGACACGAGTGGAGCTCAATATATATAAGTCACCGCCCCTTATTCAGTATCTAGAAATAGCTCAATTGGCAAGGCCACATGGCTGTGGATCCTATGGCTCGTTTGCTGGCGAGTTCGAATCCCATCGAAAATATTTTTTAACGTGATTTTTTTTTAACGTGTATTCTTTCGCCGGTTAAGGTTAGGCATGGTTAAGGTTAAGGTTAAGGTTAAGGTTAGGCATTGTTTCGGAGTTGGTTAAGGTTAGAACGGTTAAGTTTAGGCGCTGTTAAGGAGCTGGTTAAGGTTAGAGTTTGTCAAAGAGAATGGCAATATAATTTCTATGGTTAAGGTTAGGCATGGTTAAGGTTAAGGTTAAGGTTAGGCATTGTTTCGGAGTTGGTTAAGGTTAGAACGGTTAAGTTTAGGCGCTGTTAAGGAGCTGGTTAAGGTTAGAGTTTGTCAAAGAGAATGGCAATAGACAGCCTATTTCCGCGCGACCTGGGCGCTGGGCGGCGGAAAATGAAAGGCGCATTACTGCACGCCACTACGGTACATTTTTGCACTGCTTGCTTGGCATAAAGCTACACGCCGCCAGGTGTGTGGTGGCGCCCCACTAATGCCTATTAGTGCTGTGACAAACTGTCAAAAAGGGCTTTAGTTTTTGAGATACCCCTACCGGAGGTAGAACAAAACACAACATTGTTTTTCCTCATCTCCAAGGTCTCCCATATATGAAATGGATTCTTGTATAAAAATATTTTACTGCAAAAATAGGTAAATTGATAGATATTGTTATACACCCCCAAAGGAAAAAAGAACCAAAATATAGCCTGGCCGTATGGGAGTTGAGACATATAAACTCATGTAGGGAGGGGCGTGTCCATGATTGCTGATTGCAAAGTGGGTGGCAGCTCTCTGATTGGACATCAGTTAACTGATCGACACACACAACGTCCGCCTGTCAACACCGGCCCTCTGAGGTTGTTGTGAGATTTCTGTGATACGTAATGTGATGACAAATGATATGTGTGAGAGAGAGAGAGAGAGAGAGAGAGAGAGAGAGAGAGAGAGAGAGAGAGAGAGAGAGAGAGAGAGAGAGAGAGAGAGAGAGAGAGAGAGAGAGAGAGAGAGAGAGAGAGAAAGAAAGAGAGACAGATACAGGGAGGGGGGCGACCGGGAGCAGCCTGTAATATCCTAAAATAATATCCGCCTAGCCCTGAACGGATGCAACACTAATCAACACCAATAACAACACTATCCATCACGTCTACTGTTGGCTGCTTCCTCTCACTGCCCCGCCTCCATGTTGACGTGTTCCACAACCTCCGTTCCAAAAGGCGTAAAAGTCAAACTTCAGCGGTTGAATACAGAGCAGTCATCGGTCCCCTGCGAGTCCCTGGTGCTGAAGAGGTGTTTCCTCAATGTGTTTAAACGGAGATATCCCGGGTTAACTGGCCATGCGCTGGACGTAGGGCTCGGCGACATGGCCTAAAAACAAAATCTCAGATAATTTATTTTTAATCCGATTTTAATCGATTTTTTTTTCTTGAAAACTAGAAACGACAAGGAAATCATTCAAATAACCTTTGTTTTTATTTGACACAAAAAAATAAAACCAAGATGAATTTCCCTATTGGGATTGAAGGGCAAACCTAACTTTCACCAATCTTCACTTACAAAAATAATAATTATATATATATATATATAATATATATATATATATATATATATATATATATATATGGCCCCAGCATCATGTTTTAAACACAGGAACCTCTTTTTCCTTTATCAGAATACTCTAGAAACGAGTCTTCCAGAGTTATTAGAAAAAGAAATATATATATAAATGGTATATATATATATATATATCTCTTCCCCAGACCACGCTAGTTGTGTAGATTGTTGAGGAATCCCTTTTGGTCCCCTGGGGGAATCCTAACACTTCCTTCCCCCAGCGCCCCCTAGTGGCCTAATCCGGCCATTCCGCTCTTCATAAATGTGTGTCCGTCACTTTGGCTGGTGCTTGCTGGGTTTTAGGGGGAGGGTTTTGGGGAATGTGGCCAATGAGCAAAGAGAAAGGACTACATCACGGCCAAAGAGCATGTGCCAATTAAAAAAATCTGAATCCCCTATCGTTCTGTTGTGAGGAGGACATGTCAATCAGACATATTATCACCCCTGCAGTTCACTAGAAGTCTGCTCTCATCCGGGGGACATCATCGGGCGAAGTTTCTCGGGAGGCCAAAGCAGCAGAGATCTTGAAACTAGGGATGCACCGATCCGACTTTTTCAGTCCCGATACCGATACCTGGCTTTGGGTAACGGCCGATACAGAGTACCGATACCCATACCGTTATCAGAAATAAAATTAAAAAATTAAAAAATCTAACCCTAACTAAACTTACTGTCATGCACTAACCTACACTGTAGCACTCAACACTTTGAGGAACATTGTTACTCAGCTGATAGAGCTGTGCCCTTCCTGATGACTTGTCGTACAGAACTTGTAAGTCGCTTTGGATAAAAGCGTTGGCTAAATGACTAAATGTAAATACCCATTGTTCAATTAATAAACGGTATGCCTCACTGTGTGGAAGAGACTGGGATCATTCTTTTGGGCAAGGCAACATCAGGCTTGACTTAAAACATTACTTTCCTAACTTAGTGAAACTAAATGTAACAAATTAACACAGATATAAATGTACTGAATTGTTATTTCTTATTTTATTTCTTATTGTATTATATATATATATATATATATATATATATATATATATATATATATAAAAATTTAATAAAGAAATAATAAAAACAAATCTTTTTTTTATACCCAATCCAGCTATTTGAGTGATATCGGGGCAGATATCCGATATCAATATCGGATCGGTGCATCCCTACTTATACAGAACACATCAGGAAGTTTTACGTTTGATAAAGTCTTCCCCGCAGAACGATAGGATTAAACAAGTTAAAAAAAAAATCCGCTTTATGGAAGCAGCTAGTGATGCACCGATGTGAAAATTGTGGCCGATACCGATAACCGATATTAATATTGCTGTTCTGGCCGATACCGATATTTACCGATGTCGATATCTCTGTATAGAAAACACTTTTTTATGATAATCAAATAAAGAGCTATTTTCCAAAACGCATAATTTTTTTACTTTTGTAACTTATTTTCAGAAATGACTGATATTTTGAAACTATTTAAGGCCAAAACATGTATATAAAAAAAAAAAAAAAAAAAAAAATATCTGCCCTATCTTGATATCGGTGTGATATTATATCGGCGGCCGATATATCGTGCATCACTAGAAGCAGCACTCATGCCTGTCTGAGTGTGATAAGCTTTGGCCAAAAATATCCCTTTAGGTTCATGAAATGCCCTAAAAGTTATTGGAATGTCCCTGTTATTGTAAATGTCCCTGTCCTAAACGGAACAGAAAGTGGAGAAGCAATTATCGGTCTCTGACCAGGCTTTTCGTGCACCCAAAAGGGGGTCAATGTTTTTTTTTATTTAATTTGCCCTGTAAATGCTGGATATTAAGGAGTTCATGTCAAAAGTGCCCAAAATGTTAATTCACTATCCTATGAACATTACTTTCGGTAAGTAACAGATATCCTCTACCACTATAACGTACTGAAGGCTATTTCACACTCCATTCGGGAGCCTAGTGCAACCTCTCTGGCCTACATACTGTAAATGGTAAATGGACTGCACTTATATAGCGTTTTTATCCAAAACGCTTTCAAACGTATGCCTCACATTCATCCATTCACTCCCACATTCACACACCGATGGTGGAGGCGACCATGCAAGGTGCCAATCTGCTCACCGAGAGCACTTAGGGGTTAAGTGTCTTTGCTCAAGGACACTTCGACACGCTGCCGGGAGGAACCAGAATCTGAGCCACTGTCGCCCCCAATATAGTACAAAGGTAAAGCTAGATACCTATTCCAGCCATGGAATTCTCAAGTTCATGTTCCGCCCCCTCTCTTGACCGAGGAAAGCAAGGCATGTGATTGGAGGGTCAAGAAAAGAGGGTGGTGCTTGAGATAGGTCAATTGAACAATGAACCTGCCATTGCCCAAATGGAATCGGCCTACATATGTGCTGCTGGTCCAGGTTATAAGGCTCTGGTCTGCTTGTAAACGGGTGTTGAGGTGCTGTCTCTGCATCGGCTAAACAGGCTCTTAGCTCCTAGCTCCATGCTCCTAGCTCCAGGCTCCTAGCTCCATGCTCCTAGCTCCAGGCTCCTAGCTCCTAGCTCCAGGCTCCTAGCTCCAGGCTCCTAGCTCCAGGCTCCTAGCTCCAGGCTCCTAGCTCCAGGCTCCTAGCTCCTAGCTCCAGGCTCCTAGCTCCATGCTCCTAGCTCCTAGCTCCAGGCTCCTAGCTCCAGGCTCCTAGCTCCAGGCTCCAGGCTCCAGGCTCCTAGCTCCAGGCTCCTAGCTCCAGGCTCCTAGCTCCATGCTCCTAGCTCCTAGCTCCAGGCTCCTAGCTCCAGGCTCCTAGCTCCAGGCTCCTAGCTCCTAGCTCCTAGCTCCTAGCTCCAGGCTCCTAGCTCCATGCTCCTAGCTCCTAGCTCCTAGCTTCAGGCTCCTAGCTCCATGCTCCTAGCTCCAGGCTCCATGCTCCTAGCTCCTAGCTCCAGGCTCCTAGCTCCTAGCTCCATGCTCCTAGCTCCAGGCTCCTAGCTCCATGCTTCTAGCTCCATGCTCCTAGCTCCAGGCTCCTAGCTCCAGGCTCCTAGCTCCGACAGTAGCTCCTAGCCCCAGGCTCCTATCAGGTCCTAAAGACATTTCTGTCAGTGTCCGAGCCCTAATCCAACCCATATAATCCAGTTCTCCAAGTCTCCTAAATCCTCCTCAAACCTGCTCTCTGTTCGCACAATCCCCTGATCAATATGCAGGCTTAGCCGGTACAGACACTGGACCCAGCCACCCCCTGAGGTGATGAGAAGGATGCAGGCACAAGGGGGGGTTGCATGGATTATAACGACCCGGTTAAATTCACGAGGTTCAATTCACCGATTCAATTCGACTGGGATTCCATATACTGAAAAACAAAACACTACAGAAATGTTGACAGAGGGCCAACAACACAATGGAGAAGGTATTATTTATTATTATCATTTCATTAATAGTTACCCAGGTAAATATTATTATTAGTAAATACAGTGATAAGGATTTCAGGTCATATGCCCTGGCCCAAGGACAGAGAGAGAGATAAAGGTTAGGAAAAGGAGAAGAACAGGCGGTTAGGTGGCCGAGCGGAGATTGCGTTCGTCACCAGCCCCGGAGCTGAGCTGGATTTGCCTGTTCGAATCCAGCTCACAGCTCCGGGGTTGTCACCAGCTTGGCTGGCCGTCTGCACTGATACAATTGGCTGTATCAGAGGGTGGGAGAAGCTGGCGGGGTGGGTCCGGGTCGTTGTAAACAGCGACTCCTACAGTTCGGTCGGGGCGCCTGCTAAGCGCGGATTGGACGTGAGGGGGATAGTGTGGTCCTCCCACACGCTACGCCCTCTCAATGAGAATCCGCGCTGCCAGGTGAAAAGAAGCGGTGATTGGCTGGACGTGTGTCGGAGGAAGCACGTGGTAGCCTCCACTCTCCCAGATGATCTGACTGTGGGGGGTAAGTGCGCAGCGACCAGGAAGGGACTGGGAATTGGCATACGACTAACATTGGGATGGGAGAAAATCGGAGGAAAATGGAGGGGGGAAAAGACAAAAAAAAAAAAAAAAAAGGAAAAGGAGAAGAAGATTAAAGACATTTATTTTATTTATTAAACAGTTAAACAGACCGAAAAATCTCACTTTGCTAGTCCACCCTTCGCACAAAATCACAAAATATAGATTTAAACTAGAAAAGGTTTAATGCAATTTCTGTATGAAAGGTGCTATACAAATAAAGTTATTATTATTATAATGCTAAAATGAATAATCTTAAAAAATAAAGTTGAAAAATAAGGCACGAGTGACAGTATTGCACATTCGGTTCACAGTGTAGTGGTAGAATGCTAGATGCATTGTTGCAAAGAAAGAAAGAAAGAAAGAAAGAAAGAAAGAAAGAAAGAAAGAAAGAAAAGAAAGAAAGAAAGAAAGAAAGAAAGAAGAAAGAAAGAAAGAAAGAAAGAAAGAAAGAAAGAAAGAAAGAAAGAAAGAAAGAAAGAAAGAAACTAACGAGGCTAACGAGGCTAACGAGGCGAGAAGCATTCAGCATGGTAATGAATTGGGAGTCGCATAACGAGACGACGCCATGGCAACGCTACAGGACTTAACGAGCTGCTTAATGAGACCTCCAGCTTGGACGTGGGGGACTTTAATGGGATGGCTTGTTGTCATCATATATAGTATACCTAGGGATGGGTACCTTTCACATTTGAATCGATACCGGTACCCAACGGTACCTTTTTTCGGTACTTTAGTCTCAAGAAATTTAATTGACCTACCTCAGTCGTAAAAAAAAATCCAAACTTCAAATAACTACAATTTAGACAGTTTTCGGCTTGTCATTGCTCCGACTGCTTTGTTGTTGAATCAAGTCAAATCCTAGGTAAGCATATATTGTGCGTGTGAACGTTGACATGAAAAGAAAAAAGTAAAAAAAAAGTTAAAAAAAAGTAAAAAAAAAAAATTAATTATTTTTTTTTGGTTTCTCACTTGATTCGATACTCGGTAGTACCGTCGTGTTTCGGTTCGGTACCTCAAAAGTACCGAATTCGGTACCCATCCCTAAGTATACCAGCAGCAACACAATCCAGTATGTACTGGGAAGTAGGTCACTACTAGACAACAGCAGGTTAACACGGGGGACACTGCAGCAACACTTCAAAGCTCCTTCACCTTAAACATTCACTCAATTTAGACACTTTAAACACTTTTCAAAGATTACACCATATTTTTTTGCACCTTCTGAATTCTTCTATTTTTGCATTTAGTTTTTTTTTGCATTTTGTACATGTTGACAGTGTTGGTCTTTACTCTATCTCTCCCTTCTCGCCCTCCTCCCTCTATTACTCCCTCTTTACTCTTTTTAACGTTTTTTGAATGTATGAAGAACAATCTTAGGAGGCTCATACAGTACCAAGCATTTCACTATAATGTAGGCTACTGTACCCTATATGTGACAAATAAAACAAAACTTGAACTTGAAGGTCACATGCGTGTGGCCAAGGAAATATACGTCGTAATGAGGGGCAGATACCACTCTCTGCACTGCAGATACCGAGGACTAAACTGTTGGTATTGGCTGATGCCAGATACCGATCCGAATCCGATCCATCGATTTTGCTGAATAATACTGTCGGACTCATACCATCCGTTTGGGGAAAAACGATTGAGATATATAAATGATATAATATGATAATTATTTCTCCATTAGAGAGATCTAACACGCTGCTTTGTGTTAAAAATGCAGCAAGTCACTTTGGTATTGGATTTTAGTAGTGGGGAAATGATCAGGTACTGGGTGCCCTGTTTTGGGGCCTGGTATTGGACCCTGTTTGGGCCTGGTATTGGACCCTATCTGGGCCTGGTATTGGACCCTATCTGGGCCTGGTATAGGACCCTGTTTGGGCCTGGTATAGGACCCTATCTGGGCCTGGTATTGGACCCTATCTGGGCCTGGTATTGGACCCTGTTTCAGCCTGTTATCCGACACCAGTGTCCGTATCGGTGCTTCCCTAACCATAATAATTACATGACCTCAGAAGAACAAGGCACACAATTTAGTTGGAAGGAAATCATGGCAATAATTCAGCAACAGTGAAGCTCTTTAGCCTAATAGGTGAGAGTGGAGCTATGACTAATGCAATCTAAGCAATATACTGTATAATTCACAGCTAGTGGTCAATCAAGGCCCTAAACTTGTTCTCAGAGGTTTTTCCACAATAGCTCACCGGGGGGTGAAAGCTAAGAAGTCATTTATTGCTTCTGACTCAGTTTTTCCGACCACTGAGCTCTCTGATAGAGAAAGGGAGGTGGAATGGGGGAATTGATGTTTGAGGGAAAATCACCCTCTCCTTTCTGATTATCTTCCATCTCGGTCAGTAAGCAAGGTCAGATTGATCTCTCGCTCTCAGAGAAATGTACTTCTCGTCATTATACCGACTCTCTTCGCCTCAGAGACTGAGATGTGCTTAAGAGGCGGACAGTAATGGTGGTTTGGTCTATGAAATACATCGATTTTCTTCATCGATCATCTGATTGTAGTGCGTCTTTAAACATTTTTCAGAAAATCAGGAATTGTGATACACAATTTTGGCGTCATAATTAGCAAGAAAAAAGAAAGGGAAAAAAAGTCTGAAATATTTTGAGCTGTCATGGATGAGAGTAATAGGATGGTCTTCTCCATCTTTCCTTCCTTTGATTCACTGTTTGTATAAGCCGGTTTCATTTAAAAGGAAATATGGGGTTAAAGGGGAACTTCAACATTTTGGGAAATTAGCTTATTTAACATCTTCCCTGGAGTTAGACAAGAAGATACATACCTTTTTTGTCTCTGTGCGTGCATTTTAGCTTTGGGAATAGACGCTCCGTTAGCATAGCTTAGCTTCATCACTGGAAGTGAGGCAGGACAGTAGCCTTACAGTGCCTTACAGTGTATTGCAAGGTCTGACATTGACCAAATTTGATATGCATGACCTTGGTGGGCTCTAGGTCAACTCCTGAAAAGGGGGTCAATGTCAGACCTTGCAATCAAAAGTTAGGGGGCGCACTGAAATTATGGCAAGGGTTATTAGCCCCCTAACTTTTGATTGCAAAGTCTGACATTGACCCCCTTTTCAGGAGTTGACCTAGAGCCCACCAAGGTCATGCATATCAAGTTTGGTCAATGTCAGACCTTGCAATACACTGTAAGGCACTGTAAGGCTACTGTCCTGCCTCACTTCCAGTGATGAAGCTAAGCTATGCTAACGGAGCGTCTATTCCCAAAGCTAAAATGCACGCACAGAGACAAAAAAGGTATGCATCTTCTTGTCTAACTCCAGGGAAGATGTTAAATAAGCTAATTTCCCAAAATGTTGGAGTTCCCCTTTAAGCGTTTATTGATAACTGAGTGTGCCTAATGTGTCTGCTGGGGGCCGGAGCTAAGGACCTCCAGAGTTCCAGATGGAAGAAAGATTGAGAGGGACTGATGAAGCGGGACTGACGAAGAGGGACTGACGAAGAGGGACTGACGAAGAGGGACTGACGAAGAGGGACTGACGACGACACATTGTTGAATAACCCTTTTTTTTTTATCCACTTTTTCTCCTATTTTTCTATATTTTCTCCCATCCCAATTTCGTATCATCCAATTCAACCCTCCCCTGTCACGAACGCTGTTTCTTGCCTCCCACAAGCCGGCTGCAATGTGGACTAAGTCATACATAGCACAAGTCCCCTCCGGTACTTGAGGTAACAGCAGTCGCATCTTTTCACCTGCGCAGCTCGATCTCTCAGTGGCGAGGAGTAACACGTGGGAGGCTCACGCTGCCCCCGACACTTCCTGATTCTACTGCGCAGGCGCACCAACCGACTTGTAGGAGTCGCTTGTTCACAACGCCCGATCCCCACCCTTCAGTTTCCCTCCCCGTAATACGGCCAATGTGTATTACTGCGGACGACCAGCTAAACTGAAAACAATGTGGAGAGCTGGATTCGAACACGCGAATCCTAGCGTCTCCACACTGGTGGCGAGTGCCTTGCCCACTACACCACCTAGCCGCCCTACATTGTTGAATAACCCTGAACTTTTATTTTGTCATCGGGCCAACCACCATATAAAGAACTGAACTACTATTGTATTGACCACCTCCATGGTCGCACCATCCCGGGAGACACGATGAGGGACAGGGGATAGTAATATACCACAATTATTACATTGATAGTAATAATGGCACACAGTCATAAATTCACCAACATGCGCATTTGTTATACATGCAGGACTCTTTGAGACAGACGTATGCGTATTACCGCTGCCATGTTTGGCGCGGAGCACCCGGGGGGGGGGGGGCTGGGGGGTGGGGGTTGACGAGACAGCCTTGGCTCCCCCCTCCAGCACGCATACGAGTTAGCTGCCATCACCAACGTGAGGCGCTGGGCCATACACGTAGGAGGGGGGGGGGGTGGGGGTGAGGGACGTGGGGGGGTGGGGGGCCAAGAGGGCCTTCGACTCCAGCAGCTCTCAGTTCGACCTTGGAGTCGTCCTGGAATTTTTTTTTGGCTGACTGACTGGCAACATTTCCCCAGTCACGTCGATTTTAATTTGATTTTGAGTAGAGTGAATTATAACTCTATTGGTTTGAGTGGAGTGAGTTTTAACAACTCCGTCCAAATGACTGAATGCATTAGTCCAAGTGTCTTAATCAGTTAATTTTGGTAGGTCCTGTGCGCGGGAAACAGATCCAAAATCTTCTTATTGCAATCCCAAAAGCTTCGATAATCCAAATGTCCACGACTTCAAGTTGGTAGCCCGATTGAAATGTCGCAGAGGCAGAGAGGGTTAGCCTTATTCTGCTTCCTTGATGAAAATATGCAATCCACTGATTAGATCCATTTAGAGTTGATTTGAGTATTGTCCGACAACCGGCACAAAGCACAGCAGCGTCAGGCTTCATGGAGGCAGTAGAGGCGGCGGTAGGAACGGCCTTGAGGAGCCTGGGGAGAGGAGAGAAATGCGACTGTCTCTGGGAAGGCTGGGAACATAATGTAACACAAGATAAAATGTTGCAGTTTGATATCACACTTCCCAATACCCTGCAGTCCAATATGCTGAATGTGTGATTTCCCATACCTAAAGCAGTTATTGTGTTCGTGTAGGTTTATAATATTGTGTTTTTTCCAGATCACCCAGCCAGCACTAATGATGGCCCTGGCCCAAATTACTTGCTCTAGGCTTTTACATTAGCCAACTAATCACATTTGTTTCATAACAAATCTCTTTCTCTCTCTCCGTCTCTTTCTCTCTCCTGCTTTATGGTCCATTCATCTTGGGTGCCGGTGCTTCTCGCTGTCACCTACCGTATCGCCATGGCAACGGTTACAGTGGGATGCTACTGGTCACTTTATACTATCCCATGAAACACAGAGGGGGAGGGAGGGAGGGGGAGAGAGAGAGAGAGAGAGAGAGAGAGAGAGAGAGAGAGAGAGAGAGAGAGAGAGAGAGAGAGAGGAGAGAGAGAGAGAGAGAGAGAGAGATGGAGAGAGAGAGAGAGAGAGAGAGAGAGAGAGAGAGAGAGAGAGAGAGAGAGAGAGAGAGAGAGAGATGGAGAGAGAGAGAGAGAGAGAGAGAGAGAGATGGAGAGAGAGCAAGTAATGGATGAGCAAGAAGAATGGATGGCCCAGGATCAGGGCGGTGTGTCAGAACGATAGCAACCAGTGTTTCCCTTATATGCATTCGCTGCTATATCATGAGCGCCGCTGCTCTGAACTAGACGACCACCCAAATACAAAAGAAAAAGTATTATATATATATATATATATTTTTTTTTATATACATCATTCCATTTGGGCTGTGGGGGGTGATTAATGTCTGAAGGAGTCGACTGAAGGCTTCTTGTCCTCTGCGAAAGCATGCAATTGGTCCACTGATGAATACATCTTGATATTTGTCTAGTCTAGTGTGTTCATTAGACGGGTGAAATCCTCTTTCAGTGCCTCTGTGCCTGTTTTCTTAGGCAGTTAGCCTCTGGTATGTGTGCCATTAGCGTTAGCCACACTTCTAGACCTCTTTGCCTTTGGAAAGAATGATACTTTTTTTTTAATAATAATTTATATATACCATCTGGCCGCTTGTATGCGTCTCAGCATCAATGGGCCCCCTACCAGTGAATTCCCCACCAAAGAGCCCTGGAGCTTTTCTTTCAAAAGCCCAGGAAAATGAAATGCTCTAAGGCAGAATGTAGCCTATGCCACTGAGACTTCCAACGTGCTGTTATAGTGTTATGATTTCAAGTTCAAGTTCAAGTTCTTTAATAGTTGTCATAAAGTACAGAATACTTTCATACAAAATGCTTCTTACTGTTACGCTCCAGAGACTGTGCTAGACAAGATAGTATCAAATAACATAATAACATAATATAGCATGAATTTAGAAGAAAAAAATTAGGTCACAGTGTTCGGTATAGACATATGTACAATGTTCTGAGTTACCATATAATATACAATACACAATACTATGCAGTGTACTAATGTACAGTACTATCTAGTGCAAAGCAGAAATGGGATGAGGTACAATTTTAGGTACAATTTACAGTAAGGTGTACGAGTTGTAGTGCAATCCTTCATCCATAAATATAAAGTGTGGGGAGTGGGTGCTACAGTGTGTTTGTTTAAAGTGGGTGTGTGCTATAAAGTGTGTGGAGTGGGTGCTACAGTGTGTTTGTTTAAAGTGAGTGTGTGCGTGTGGATGTGTGTGCTATGTGCGTTTGGTGGTTGTTGTTGTGTAGTGTTCATTCATTGTTCGTTTAGCAGCCTGATGGCCTGGGGATAGAAGCTACTTCTGAGTCTTTCTGTGCTCGCCTTGAGACTCCGGTATCGCTTGCCTGACCGCAGCAGTTCAAAGAGGCAGTTGTTCGGGTGACTGGAGTCTTTAATGATTCTCTTAGCCTTGCCCTTGCAACGCTTGTAGTAAATGTTCTGGAGGGTGGGGAGCCCCCCTCCAATTGTGCGTTCGGCTGAACGTGTCACTCTTTGTAGTCTGCTTCGGTCTTTTGCAGTGCTATTCCCAAACCAGGAGGTGATGTTGCCGGTCAAGATGCTCTCTATTGTACATGAGTAGAAGTTCTTAAGGATCTTCTGGCTGACTTGGAACTTCCTTAGGCGCCTGAGGAAGTAGAGGCGTTGTCGTGCCTTCTTCACCACACTGTTAATGTGTGTGGTCCATGTCAAGTCCTCGGATATGTAGGCTCCGAGGTACTTGAAGCTGTTGACTCTCTCAACCGGTGCCCCGTCGATGCTGAGGGGGCTGTAGTCCTTGACCCCCGACCTCCTGAAGTCCACAATCATCTCCTTTGTTTTGCTGACGTTCAGGGAGAGGCTGTTTTCCTGGCACCATCCCGCCAGGACCTTGACCTCTTCCAGGTAGGCCCTCTCGTCGTTGGCAGAGATCAGGCCCACCACCACTGTGTCGTCAGCAAATTTGACGATTGTATTGCTACTCCGCTGAGCCACACAGTCGTGTGTGTACAGGGAGTAGAGGAGGGGACTCAGAACACAGCCCTGGGGGGCCCCTATGTTGAGGGTGATGGATGAGGAGGTGCAGTTGCCTGCTCTCACCACCTGGGGTCTGCCAGTCAGGAAGTCCAAGACCCACTGGCAGAGGTCATAGCCCAAGCCCAGGTCCCTGAGCTTGGCTATGAGTATGGAGGGGACTATGGTATTGAATGCCGAGCTGTGTATGTTAGACAGTTAGTATGTGCTATGTATCTATGTCTATGTTTTCTAATTATATGATCTATTAAATCATCTATATCTATGTTCAATACAAATAGTCCAAATATTTTTTTGTACAGGTGTTGAGGCATGTCATTAATCTTGACATTTACCCTGATTACAACTACACTGCAAACATTTTCTATCTTATCAGGTGAAAATAGTATTTGTATAGTATAATAGTATTTGGTACAATAAGTCCAATATTGATTGAGTAGAATTATCTTGAATTATCGTATCCCACTGGCAGATAATTTAGCTTATTTCAAGTATTTTTTCCTGATGTCAATTTAATCTTGTTTTTAAGAAAACAAGATTAACATTTTCTTAAAACAAGATTAAAATACCAAAATCAAGATATATTTTTTTAAATGAGCTAAATTATCTGCAAGTGGGATAAGATAATTCAAGATAATTCTACTCAATATTGGACTTATTGTACCAAATACAAGATATTTTCACTTGATAAGATTTCTTTTTTTTGCTGTGTACAAATATGCAGCTACCTGCGCCTCCAGAGCACTTCTAGTGTCAGTCACAGAGTGAAAGAGGAACCATTTTGAAAAGAGAGAGAGAGAAGAGAAAGAGAAAGGAAGTCAAAGGAACACGGCAACATTATTGGAAACGCGCTTACCATCTTCTCCAGTCAGACAAGAAGTGGATAGTGGATACGGACCACTAGCCTAATTTAAAACTCCAGGAGAGGTGTTTTTGACCAACAGCTAGGCTAGCTGGTCCGTATCCGCTCCCATTAATTTGTGCTAAGCTAGGCTAGCTTGCAGCTGGATAGATTTCTACTGAACACACAGAGAGAGGAGGACATTGGTATCTATCTTCTTGTCTGAAGACGTTTCCCATAATGTCGGCATGTTCCTTTAAGAATGAAGGGAACTGGGGGCAGGGTGATGTGTTGGAAAAGGGAGCGATAGCAACATACAATAGACACGGAGAGACCAATGAGAGGAGAGAGAGAGAGAGAGAGAGAGAGAGAGAGAGAGAGAGAGAGAGAGAGAGAGAGAGAGAGAGAGAGAGAGAGAGAGAGAGAGAGAGAGAGAGAGAGATGAGCGATGAGCAGGAAGAGAGCTCAAACAGGGTTCATCCATTGTGAGCGACACAAAGCGGGCAGAGCGGCTCAACGCGTGTCCACAGAGGGGAGCAGGGGGAGCCTCCTCTAATACGCCTCATCACACCCAGGACAATATGTCCGACGAGGGGCTCCGGTGACTCTTTAAGCGGAGCGTTTACTCAGTCATAACCGCCACACAATGGAACCAGGGCCCTCTTGCCGTGGAGCAGGTCAAGGACCCCCTTAATGTGGAGAGACACGCGCCCCTTAAGCCTTTCTTCACTGCCACACTACTACAGAAGGTTAACCCTTTTGTGTATTGTCGCAGTGGAAGGGTTAACCGTTTGGTAGTGCGGCAGTGAAAGAGTTAATGTGGAGAGACACGCGCCCCTTAAGCCCCTACTCTCTCTCTCACACACACACACACACTCACTCACTCACACACACACACACACGTGTTAACACTTTAAATTCATAATTTACCATCCCTCGCCATCTCTATTTGTCTATGGAGAAGTTCCCCTTCTTTGCAGGGCTATAACTTTTTAAATTGTATTGCTAAATTGACATTATTATGGCCCATTCAATGTCCTATATCTATTGTTCAGGGTGTAGCAACGTTATACTTTTTCATTCACATATTCATACTAAAATACGGTCTAAAGTAGGCCTGCCACGATAACACATTTTGCTGGGCGATTAATTGCCCCCGAAAATATCGCGATAAGCGATATTATTGCGACCGGTTAGAGAATTTTTTTTTGAGACATTTATTTCCCAAAACTTTTATTTTGAAGCCCACCGCTCCGTCTTTTCCTGTGTTTTAGACTTTTATTTTGAAGCCCACCGACCGGACCGGAAGTATTGTTGTGATTATCAGGTACTTTGGGTACCAGAAAAGTCACGTGAAACACTGCAGACCACTGATTGGTCAGAATAGAGACGCGTCTCTAGGATTTCATAATCATTATGTTTGCAGCAGGCACAAGTGCAATAAACAAAGGATACAGTCACTGTGTATTCTGCCTCATTTATTGATTAAACAAAACCGACATCAACACAATTTGCCACCGAGCGGAGAGTTTAGTCTCGCAAAAAGATCGCTGACTTGTTAAGGCTTGTTGTTAGGTTAGGTGCTAATGTTGTGCTAGCGTTTTAGCATGGCTATCGTACATAGCGTGATCAATATAACTCGCTATTGATTGTTTGTATGAGTAACGTTAATGCTAGTAGAATAGACACAACGTGAGGTAATCACCATCCATTTTAAACCGGTTATTACCTAATGCTAACGTTAGCAAATAGACGCGACTGGTAACGTTACAGCTTGTTAGCCTAATGCTAACGTTAACGTTAGCATAGACAGCCTAGCTAACGTTAACGCTTGTAGAATAGACACAATGAGAGGTAACGTTAGCGTTAGCAGAATAGACACAACGAGGGTCTCGTTAATGTTGTTATTGATTGATTGAAAACTGTGTTTACTCTGTTTGTATGAGTAACGTTAATGCTAGTAGAATAGACACAATGAGGGGTAACGTTAGCCCCACGGAGCTCCTGTGCTGTGCTCTGTAGTAAAGCCAGCGGCCCGCCTCCCAACACGGACAGTGACTGACAAGGGGCACTGGGTCCGCCTCATTAAAACAAACGCGCAAATAGCAATTAATCGCGCCCGTCAAAATCATTGCATTCATTTTAATTATCGCGGCAATTAATCGATTTATTGCTTATCGCGGCAGGCCTAGTCTAAAGTATAAGTATGTTTTTATCGTTTTCTGCAGCTTTCTCCAGAACTTGATTTATAGCCCCAAATGCATTATATTGATGATGAAATACAGTTTGATAGCGATCGGTGCCAGATAAAAAATTTCAACTGGAGGTACTTCTAGAAGTTACTACGTATCATCTGATGTTGACCGGATGGGCGGGGGGTCGTTTATAATTCCGTGGCCAACGTTAGATGATTCATGTAGTGTGGGTGATATGGTCATCAGAGCAGTTAGTAAAGAACACGTTGGAAAATAACGCTGGATCTTACCGTATCTTCCTCGCGCCGTTGGACGATCAGCTTGGAGTAGACAGTTTTCTATTATGGGATGTTGATCTAGATTAACCATTTCCAGGTTGTATAATACTATATACGTCTAAATAACGTTGTTTATTGAATTAGGGCGAGCGATTGATTATCCAGTGTGTCGAGATGGAGTCCGGCTAACGATCGCGAGTGCCCGGACGAAATATGGGTGAGCACTTCCTGTTTGGCGCGTCACTTCCTGTTGGGCAATCTGCCGATCGGCCACCAGATGGCGCTCTTGAACCGTTAGACAGTTGAGTGGAGCTCAGCAGTATATCTCAGGTCCCCGGAGGAGAAATATGATTTCGATCACAGATTTTTGAAATATTGATATCAAAGACGTGTTACGCCGTCTTCGGCAGAATGAGCATGGCGGGCAATGACGAGTTTCGCCGTTTCCGGCGATTAAAGTGTTAATGAACACACACGTGCACTGAAAAACAGAAACACCACGCAGCAGGGTTTCCTATTTTTATCCACAGTGTTGTTATGTCACCATGTGTGTGTAGCGTGTGTTCAGCTCCATGGAACAGCTGGTTCAATGGACATGTCTGGGAGAGGCGAATGGGGGAAAGGCTTATTAAGTCGACTACAGTATTCGTAGGGCTGACTTCAATCGCTGCCATGGTAATCCATGTCAAAATCACTATTCCAATGCTTCCTTTTCTTTCTTTCTTATTTTTTTTACCCCTCAACATAGGGAATAGCTTATAGAAATAATTAGGCCTGGGACTGTCCCCTCGTAGGCGGTGAGTCGATTGATTAAGTAGTTTTGGTGGAGTTTCATGCTTGATTGCATGCTGAATGAGTTATTTCCTGAAAGATGAATCAGCACATCTGTGGCAAGCTCTAGATTTAAGATGCTTATGCACGGCTGCATGTGGAGCCCTAGAAATAATAATTAATTTGAGAATCGGTTCATCTCAGACACGGATATCGTATGAACGCTAAGAAAACCGTCTACCAGACATACAGCTCTCATTTATTCCCACCGCACTGAAACGTTGCTGAGAAGAATGAAGCTTTGATTATTCTGTGATAATTACTCCTGAAGCTTTGATTATTCTGTGATAATTACTCCTGAAGCTTGGATTATTCCATGATAATTAATCCTGAAACTTTGATTATTCCATGATAATTAATCCTGAAACTTTGATTATTCCATGATAATTAATCCTGAAACTTTGATTATTCCATGACAATTAATCCTGAAGCTTTGATTACTCACTGATAATTACTACTGAAGCTTTGATTATTCCATGACAATCAATCCTGAAGCATTGATTATTCACTGATAATTACTACTGAAGGTTTGATTATTTCATGACAATTATACCTTTGTATTAGGGCTGAATTGATCTTCATCTGAATTAGCGATTATCGATTCATAAAATTCCAAGATCGATCTTCATTTTCTTTTTTTATAAATAATTATAATATGCTTTTTATTTATTTTCATCCCCCAATTGAGTCGTTATGCCAATTCCCTTCCTGGTCATTGCGTGCATTGCCCCACTGTCGGTCTGGGGAGGGTGTAGACCAGGGGTCGGCAATTAAGTTTGGCCTCTGAATAGGCCTTTTTCCATTGGTTCTCCCAGCCCATGTGACAATTTCTAGCATTTCCATTGGCTATAGTGACAGACATAGATAATGATTGTGGAAATACAACAAATCTACTAAAACCACTTACTGAGACATCACCCAGACGTGACATATGCAAAAGCCAATGTTCCAATAAAAAGTACATTCTTAATGTAAACATTGATATTTTTAACAATGCAACATGTTAGAGGGTTACTTGAACCATTAAAATTGTATAGCATTGAATCGAATTTAATCGGAAATCGAATCGATTCGGGACCATGTTCATCGGAATCTAATCATTTTGGGAAATCAGTGTGGATACCCAGCCGCCCTACTAGTTTGTATGGATCCACAATGGTAGGTACTAAGGGACCACTGTGTACCTCCAAGCTCCGTTTTCCAAATGTGCATTTGGACATGGGACACAAGGTGTCCTGGGATTAAACTCGACACAGTACAAGAAAGAAACAGTTTCCTTTATAGGGAGCCAGAAGCGATGAACTATGCATATGAAAAAAAGACTCAGGGATGTCAACTCGGACATGACTAGTTCTCTACCCGACGTTGTGCTTTTCTGGGAACCTCACGGTGGGCATAAGGTGCAGGAATTTTTACAGGCACGGGAATATGCAGTCCATAAAAGCCACTGACGGAGGAAGATTTAGAGGAGACTAAAATCGCAGAGATGCTCTGGTAATGATTAGGCTGCATTACCTTGGCTGCCCATGGAAAACACATTCCATGCAAATGGTACAATCACTCTCAGTGCAAGGAAAGGACGGACAGCACTGGAACTAATTCACGAAGGCTTATACAGTAAGAGCAAAATGCTAAATAGAATAATTGTCTTATGTATTTGGGGGGGGGAAACATACTCGGTGTGGAAGTGGATTGAAATGGCCTTTCCAGAAAAGTCCTCTTGGGTGATTGGAAATTGAGACTGTGCACTCAAGTTAAGCTCAATTTGTATACTATACTATACTATACTATATTATACTATATCACCTAGAGAATGTCAGGGCCAGGCCCATCTCTACCAGGGTTTCTAACTCAAGACTTGGATCTGGCTGAAACAGCTGCAGATATCGAGCTAGGTATCGTTTGATATTTCGCAATACTGGTGTCAATACCAATACCTGGGATTCAATGCCGATATCAACAACTATACTTTTTTTATGTTGCCTTTTTTTTCTCTCGATACTTGATAGTAGGGATGCACCACGGTCCGTCTTTTTCAGTCCCGATACCGATACCTTTGGGTATCTGCCGATACTGAGTACCGATCCTATACCCATTGTTCAATTAATAAACTGTATGCCTCACTGTGTGGAAGAGACTGGGGTCATTATTTTGTGCAAGGCAACATCAGGCTCGACTTAAAACATTACTTTCCTAACTTAGTGAAACAAAATGTTACAAATTAACACATAGATATAATGTACTGAATTGTTATTTATTATTCAAATTAAACAACAAATATATATATATATATATATTAAACTAAATAAGACTCTAGTTGGACCCCGACTGGAGGTGCAGGTCAGCGCAAGAGAGATATATAAAGCTAAAAGAAGAATACCTTCAAAAGAAAGAAGGGGCCGCACACTCCTCGGGACTGGTTTTTGCTTTTTTTATTGCACAACGCGTTTCGCTTCTGCTTCCTCAAGTGCTATATATATATGCTATAGCACCTGAGGAAGCAGAAGCGAAACGCTTGTGCAATAAAAAAAAAAAAGCAAAAACCAGTCCTGAGGAGTGTGCGGTCCCTTCTTTCTTTTGAAGGTATTCTTCTTTTAGCTTTATATATATATATATTATATAAAATATATATATTGTCGCCGATACCCGGTCTAGCTATTTTAGTCATATCGGGGCCGATATCCTATATAAATATCGGAGCATCCCTACTTGATAGTATCGATGCAATTCTATTGCTACTATAAAAGTACTGAATTTCAACACCCCGCCTATCTGCAGAGCAGCCACTTTCTGAAAGTGAAGGCAGTCACAGCAGGGAGGACACTTAGAATGAAGCTCTCAACAAGTGGTGAGAATAAGGGGCTTAAAATGAGATGGTTAGAATGAAGAACACCTTTTTAAGTACATATTAAAGTACTTAATGACCACTCTCACACACAGTGCCAGGAAACTCATGCCTGTATTGCGTTCCGTCTCACACATGCCAGTTCCAAAGACAAATTCCCATTTTATGTAAATGTGGGCTAATGGACAATAAAGTACTCTGGATCTCTGAAGCCCTGTTAATGATTAAGTAGTTTATCCGATCACACTCACAGCAGCACACACACGCACGGATTTATCCCGACAAACTCAGCAGCAAACTTACACTCAGCTGCCCTGACCCAATATCCTTCTATTCTCTATGCGCAAAATAATTCGACCCAGAAGGTCCACACAGCTGAGTTGTGTTGGATTTCCTTCCCCCGGGCTAAACACAGCAGTCATCCACAACATGAAAAGACAGCAGCAACCAAATCATGGGTGGCAGGACAGCGTCGGCCAATGGGCAGGGAGAGCGGAGGAGGTCAAACTATCTGGTGAGTGGTCCCGGCAGCTGGTTTCCATTTGCAATATAGAGATATTAAGCAGAGATATCCCACAGTTCTATTTGTAAAGAAACTGGAAAACAGAGGATTTTAACCCAGGCCCCATTTAAACATGGTCTGGCATGATGTCGACTGGTCCCTTTAGTATTGAGAAACCTAGCATTGTTGCTGCATCCTGTCACTATATAGGCTCCAATTCAATGGGGCAAGTATTTTAGCCAAAAACTATGATACATACTTTTCCAAAACACAAAGATCACAGTATAATCAGATGCATCTTCTTCTGTGTTCGGCAGTAACATGTTACTGGTTTACCTAAGTTACCTTTTTTTTTAATTTTTTTGAAAATGTGTTTAAAATCAAACATATTTAAATCTCTCATAATGTCTGGTGGAAATAATTCCTATGCGGGCCAAACTGGCCAGGGTAGCCTGCTTGATCCAGATCTACAGAGTGCCAGCAGAGAGAGAGGGTTCCGTCTGCGGTGCTGAACTGGACACTGGACAGTGGAGAGGAAACTGAAAAGTCTAATTGCTCTCTCTCTCTAAACTTCTGCTCCCTAATCTGGTGGATGATTCTGGTTTATCTTTTTTAGACCGGCGGCAATGTCACTAACTCAGTCAGTCAGTCATTCGCACACTTCTATCCGTGCGACAATGCTTCACATCTATGACGCGGCCGGGTGTCCTTGTCGTTATTATTCCAATCTTGTTAAACGTCTAAATGCAATTTGTCCTCCGATATTCTCTCATTAAAAAATTAAGCCCATGCATCCGATTTTCATAAAACAAAGACTGAAACGGATATATATATATATATATATATATTTTTTTTTACGACTCAACAACACAGGAAGAACCTGTCTTCCGTCAACAACATCAAGATTAAACTAGCCTGACGCTCTGACTTCAGAGACAGGTTATGCATGTGAGTCTATTGACAGGACTTATTTTATTTGGAATAGAATATCTAAGCAAAAGTAGCCTACTTTTCAATAAAGAAAAATATTATTTATATAGCCTATCAATTGTTTTTAAGATCAATGATCACAGGGCGGCTACGTGGTGCAGTGGGCAATGCGCTCACCACGAATACTGGAGACGCTGGGTTCGCCTGTTCGAGCCCAGCGCTCCACATTGCTTTCAGTTTAGCTGGTCGTCCGTACTAATACACATTGGCAGTATTAGGGGGTGGGAAACTGATGGATGGGGATCGGGCGTTGTGGACAGCGACTCCTACAGGTCGGTTGGTGCGCCTGCGCAGTAGAATCAGGAAGCGATGGGGGCGGCGTCCCTCCAAAGCGCAGACCCCCGACGCTGAAAGATCGCGCCGCGCAGGTGAAAAGATGCGACTGCTGTTACCTCAAGTATCGGAGGGGACTCGTGCTATGTATGACTTAGTCCACATTGCAGCCGGCTTGTGGGAGGCAAGAAACAGCGTTCGAGACAGGGGAGGGTTGAATTGGATGATACGAAATTGGGATGGGAGAAAAATGGGAGAAAAAGTGGATTAAAAAAAATATATCAATGATCACAGATAATATTTGACCAGAATGTCTCCCATTTATCCAGGACATTGAAATCTTCCAGAACGCCTAACGGAAACCCTGGTTACTAGTAACACGTTACAGTAATAATGTAACTTTTCCCAGTATAATGAATTACTACCTCAATATCAGTAATGTTATTGCTATTACAGTTACCCCATCAAAAAAACAACTTGTTACTCTATTACACAACCATACTTAAAGTTTCAGAGTAAATCATTAGTGCCGTTTCATCCTTTTGGAGTGTGAGAGGAGGCCCGACTTCTCCTACTTTCCACTACAAAACACAACCTCAAATATCTTGAAACACCTGCTATCCTACAACAGTACAACAACGAGTTGTTTAAAAAAGATTGTCCTTCATTATTCTAAGCCAGCTGTGCTTTTGATCAAGCCTTAAGTAGCGACAGTGGCTCAGGGTCATCTGGTAATCAGAAGGTTCACGGTTAGATTCCGGCTCCGACCCGGGGGAGCGTGTCGAAGTGTCCTTGAGCAAGACACCTAACCCCTAACTGCTCCCGATGAGCAGGCTGGCACCTTGCATGGTCGCCTCCGCTGTCGGTGTGTGAACGTGTGAGTGAATGTGAGACATAAGTTGTAAAGTGCTTTGGATAAAAGCTGCTACATAAATACAGTCCATTTACCTTGCAATCAAACTACTAATGCTAATGAAAATGAAAGCTGTGGGTTCAGTCTCAGTTCCACACCAGAGGTGCGGGCACCCGGCACAAGTGTCTTGGTCCTCCATTTGAAAACAATGATCTAGCTCAGCGCAGCTCTGTCATTGGGGCAGCTGTCATTACGGCGGCCTGCTCTGAAAACCCCTGGAGGTGCTGCTAACCTGCTGTGATCATTCACTCAGAGGCACACAGGCACAAGTAGCCTAGATGTTGTACAGAGCTTGGATGGTAAGAAAGGAAGCAATTCTGAGGTGAGTGTAATAGTCGTAACTAGGGCCGGGCGATTAATCGGAAAAAGATTGCGATCTCGATTCATAGACCTATGCAATCTCATTTCTAAATTACGACGATTTGTTTTATATTACATTTAATTTTCTTTTTACTTTTTACTTAAACTTTTAAATGATGACGATTCTGACTTGAGTTATTTTGTATGTTACAAGAGACTTAAGTTTAAGTCAAGCACTTTCATATTATGTTATGTTTAAGTTTAAGTCAAGCACTTTCATATATGTTATGTTGTCTGTTCAATTCTTAGAGAAAAATCGTTATTCACATTTTAGCAAGAATCGCCCAGCCCTAGTAGTAACGTAACAAGTAACGTAACAAGAGTAATAAGTAAAGTAATAATATTACTTTTGAAATAAGTAGCTCTTTATGTTCTACCTGGAGAAATGGTTGCAAACCGTGCAATGTATTAAACATTATGACGAGTTGAACTCATTAACCGGTTACTTAACTGGCCTATAAACGTTTGTTACACTGTATGGTTTGCAACCATTTCCTCAGTACCATTTCCTTCTCGATACTAAAGCGATCAGTGAAATGATGGCCTGTACCCGTCAACAACATCATACCAGACAATGTTTAAATAGGGCTTAAAAAGAAGAAAAAGACTGTGAAACTATAAATGTCTCATGAATGAGACTAAACTGCTGCTCCCTAATCTGGTGGATGATACAAGAGATTCTGGCTTATCTTTTTTAGACCGGGCAATGTCACTAACTCAGTCAGTCATTTGCACTTCAATCTGTGTGACAAGATAAGATAAGATATTCCTTTATAGATCCCCTTGGGGAAATTCAGACAATGCTTCACATCTATGACACTGCGGGTGTCCTTGTTGTTATTCCAACGAAGAACATCTCGTTAAACGTCTAAATGCAATTTGTCCTCCAACATTCTCTCGTAGAAAATTAAGCCCATGCAACACATTTTCATAATCAGCCCCCCGTCCCCATCTTCTATCGCTAGATAAGAAAACGCCAACTGGTGCCTCTCACTGCTTCCGTGATTAAATCAGACTTATTTGTCCTTTGGGAAGTTCCGAAAGAGACATTTGATGTGTTCGCACGCAGACAGAAGAGACCAAAATAAAAGGAGGGGAGAAGGAGGGCTGGTACCGGAGCTCTGCTTCCCGGGGGAGGATGAGCCTCATCAGCCACCACACCCGACTGCTGCCTCCCCCCCCCACACTCACACAGGCTGGGCGCCGGACCACAATGCTTTGCAGCCGCTGGTGGTGGGGACAGGCTGTCAGAGTTGACGGTAGAGAGGAGAGTTGATGCTTCTGACGGAACAGAAGAGCTCAGCACGGGGACCCTGGTGCACAGACGTATGTGCAAGGGACAACACACACACACACACACACACAAGCGCATGCATGCGATGTATGTACGTGTGCGCACACGCACAACATGTGCACTGCACACAGACACACAACATGTGCACGCAGACTTAAAAGTGCATTGCTGTTCCCCGTCTGATAACAACTGTCAGTGTGATATACAGCTATCACCAAAGCACTGACTAGGCCTACTGTATATTATCAGAACAGCACCCCCCCCACACACACACCCCCTCATAGTATTGCGCATCACGTTGGCAGAGCGTCTCCTCACATACATGTGTGCCAGTGTGCCTGCCTGCCAATTAAGATTCTGCACCAGCCGCCACCCCCTCAGCGGTGAGATGGCACCTGGCAGGACGACGACAGCGGGGGGGCAACAAGACACATGGACCCCTTGTTGTGTTGTCAGGCTATTAATGCGCCTCGGGAACTGCGGAGTCGTCAGCTCGAGGACGGGGGAGCAGCCCTCAGCGGCCCTCGTAGAAGAAGACCAGGGGCGTAAATATGACTCGTAAAAAGTGATGTGGGACTTATTGGTAGCAGCATATTTCTTGTGCAGTCTTTTTTTTTTTTTTTTTTGCTTGGTCTTAAAGAGTCACTAAAACACGTGGTCATTTTGCTGCCTGATCGGTGAGGGGGGCGACAGTGGCTCAGGAGGTAGAGCGGTCGTCTGGTAATCAGAAGGTTCCTGGTTCGATTCCAGCTCCTCCCGGGCAGCGTGTGTCGAAGTGTCAGACACTTAACCCCCTAACTGCTCCCGATGAGCAGGTTGGCACCTTGCGTGGTCGCCTCCACCATCAGTGAGTGAATGGGTGAGTGTGAGGCTTAAGTTAAGTCATTTAGATAAAAGCGCTTTATATAAATGTACTATCGAAGCCTGTCTAGGAAGAAAGAGGCTCTCTGGGCGGGGCAGGGTGTGGGCGGGGCAGGGTGTGGGCAGGGTGAAAACATCAACCGCTAGGGCAGAAAAATGACCATGGGTTTAGTTTAGTTATGTTTAAATCAATCTAAGTGGTTCTGTGCAGTCTGGAAAAACCTCATGCTATGGTCAAAACGTGTGGTCCAATTCCACACACCTCCTGTGTCATTTGATGGACTACAGTTGTGTACAAGACAAGGGTGTCCCTTTCACCCCCTCCAATTTGTATCGTCGCTACTGGATAAACAAGACAATGAGTGGGACGGCTCCAACATGAATTTATTTGGTGGCATTTCTGAGGGTTCTGCTTGGTTCTGCTAGAGCCTGAGGTCCTGTGACTCCCTGCACGCTCTCTCTCTCTCTCTCTCTCCTCACATACAGGCGAGGATGTTCCTGGTCGGCGTGTGGCATGGCAGTCATTTAGCACGGTGCCCTCTCGTTGACCGTTCCGCTGCCCGACACCGATCACCGCGGGGCGTCCTGGCACACAAGGTGCTCCGGTGGCAGTGTGCCGTTGGCAGGCAGGTGCCGCTTCTGTGCTGTGATAATAACGCTATACCTAGTAGCGGCGGTGCCGAGCCGGTTCCAGGAAGCATACGAGAACTGGGCCAACTCTGTAACCCCCCACGCCCCCGATGAATACACGTGCCGGGAGTTCATAGCGCGGAATGGCTAAGAGAGAATGAGTAAGAAAGATGGATGATGAAGCCTGAGAAAGCTTGCATCGCTGTTCTTTTGTGTACAGTAATAGACGGGGGGGGGGGGGGGGGGGGGGGGGGGTTGCCACTACTAAGGTCTCGAAAGGGCACAGGTGATGTTCTACCTGTTCTGAAACAGAATTTTCTGTTATATATATATCGTATACGATATGCTGTGGGGGTAGCGTGAATACTTTCCTTAAGCGGGTTGTACTTCCGCGTTCCGTTTGCGCGATCTGATTGGCCACTGACGTTTCTGGTCATGTGACATGTGCGCCAATGGCGTGACGCCTGTTTCTGCGCCCTATTTCCGCCTCGAACAGCATGCAAACTACCTAACGCCTAGTTTATCACTGGTTAAGCTTAGGCGACTCTTTCGAAGTTGGTTAAGGTTAGAGTTTGGAATCAGGGCTGGTGTTCTATCGCCCTGCTCTAAGACAAACTCTAACCTTAACCAACTTCCAAAGATTGCCTAAGCTTAACCGGTGGCAGAACTAGGCGTCACACGATTGGCGCACATGTCACATGACCAGAAAAGTCAGTGGCCAATCAGATCGCGCAAACCGAACGCGGAAGTACAATCCGCTTAGGGAAAGTATTCACGCGTGGGGGTAACATCAACTCAAGAGACACTAACAAAGTGAACAAGCTGGTGAGGAAGGCTAGCGACACACACTAGAGGTGGCGGTGGAGAGGATGAGAAAGGAGCTGGATGCTATCCTGGAGAACCCCTCCCACCCCCTCCATGAGGAGCTGGCTAAGATGAGAAGCACTTTCAGCCATAGAACATTTGAATTACCTTTCATTTTAACATTATTTGATGCATTAGCACACTTATTATGTTCCAACTGTTTGTTGTTAACTTTTTATATGCATGCCTCAGGGTGTTTCCGTACTCTTTCACTTTCAGTTGAAAAATATTTAAGTTTTGAGTTACAGATACAGGAAGGAACAATCAATCACGTCATGATACACAGATTATTTAAACACGTCTAAAATAAAACAACAGAGACTTAGCAGCTCAGTTAGTGGAGCATGGAACTAACAATGCAGAGGTTGTGGGTTCAATCCCAGGGGACTATATACTGAAAATGTATCACAATCTTTTTCAATTAGCTTTTCTGTGGCTGTATTTTGGGCTGGATCTTTATTATTATTATTATTATTATTATTATTATTATTATTATTATTATTATTATTATTATTATTATTATTATTATTATTATTATTATTATTATTATTATTATTATTATTATTATTATTATTATTATTATCATCAAGTGTTGGTCTAGTAGTTTACGTGTTTAATATCATTCTATTCACAGGGCTTTATGGCATTTTTTTATTTGTCGGCTACTATGGTGGTTAGCCTTTGCACTTAGCAGCTACTGGTTGTTATGCCAGGATATCCACAAGAGGCCGTGGTGCAGGTTATGAATAGAAAATGAAGTGCGGCGTTTGTAAGAATATCGCACCGTCTCCACGGTCTCCCAATGAAGGCATATCATAACGAAACCCCATGTCGCTTTGGATGAATATTTCAAAAATCTGCGATCGGATTCATATGTCCCCTCCGCTGGCCTGAGATCCACCAGCAGGACCCACTGAGCTCTCTGGCGGTTCAGGAGCGCCATCTGGTGGCCGATCGGCGCAATCGCCAAACAGGATGTGCCATAGAGGTTGTGCTTAGTACTTCCGGGCGCTCGCTATAGGTCATGGGACTCTGGCTCGTCACGCTACACAGTGATCGATTGGCAATAACTCGATAAACAACATGATTTGGACGTATATACCATTATACAAGCTGGAGATGGACCGGGTAAAAATATATCCCATAATGATAAGATTTCTACTCTACGATGATCGCCCAACGGCGCGCGGAGACTGGGGTGAGTTTCAGCGTGTAACGTTACCGTCTTCGATAATACTAACTGCTATTATCAACATTTGACCCACATTAGATGATTGGTATAACGCTGCCCACGGAATTATAAACGCCCCCTCGCCCATCCGGTCAACATCAGATGACGTGTAGTAACTTCTAGAAGTACGTCTAGTTGGAATTTTTTATATCGCGCTGATTGCCATCAAACTGTATTTCATCATCAATATAATGCATTTGGGGCTATATATCACGTTCTAGAGAAAGCTGCAGAAAGAGATGAAAACATACTTATACATTAGACCATACTTTACTATGAATATGTGAATGAAAAAGTTTAACGTTGCTACACAATGAACAATACATATAGGACTTTGAATGGGCCCTAATAATGGCAATGTAGCAATAGAATTTAAAAAGTTATAGCCCTGCAAAGAAGGGGACTTTCTCCATAGACAAATAGCGCTGGCAATCTATGGTATATCATGAATTTAACCTTAGGCAGCCAAAGTGTTAAAGGGGCATTTTTTTCTTTTAAATATGTTTTTTATTGAAAAAAAAAATCAGATCCATCAGATGGCTTAAAACCAATGTCCAACTATTAGTTACACTTTAGATTAAAGAAAATGCTATTTCTTGATTCAGAACAATTTTATCATCGATGAGCAAAACTTTGATTGATTTGAATTTCAATTACTTTTTAAGCACCTTTCGAGGAAGTCCAGGCCATTGACTTTCAAAAATCTATTTATTTAGAGACTCATTATTAGGGTTGGGTACCGTTCACATTTGAACCGATACCGGTACCTGTGGATCGATACCGGTACCCAACGGTACCTTTTTTCTGTACTTTAGTCTCTAAAAATGTAATCTACCTACCTCAGTTGTAAAAAAAATTGTCCGAACTTCCAATTATTTATTATCATTATTATTATTTATTTAGAACAATTTGTTCATATATAATATTGCAGCGAGCGTTGTCTGCATCTAGCTTTGTAAAGTGTAACCACACTTGCAACCATTTTCTGCTTGCCCCGACTGCTTTGTTGTTGTTGAATCAAGTAAAATCCTAGGCAAGCTGTATTGTGCGCGTGAACGTTGGCGTGAACATGCGTCATGCGGCACACTTCATAGGTTTCGTGGTAAACAAAACGTTGACATCATCGGACTTAAAAACTAGGGATGCACCGATCCGACTTTTTCAGTCCCGATACCGATACCTGGGTTTGGGTATCGGCCAATACCGATACGATACCCATTGTCCAATTTTTTTTTACAAATTTTTTTAACCTGTTAAGCCTTAAGGTCCCTATAGGGGGACCCTGCTTTTCTTTATCATAAATAGATCAATAGAGACCGTATTAGATCCCCAATTATCATATCATGGGGTATCATTGGAAAGCCACACTGGCTACAACCCTGTGCAAAGATTTTCGAGATCGCCAAATGATTGACGGAGCTAGAGCCCCGGGAGTCGGGGGTGGTAATGTGTACTTTTGCATACTTTGGGGCACGCCTCACATATCGGCATGTAACTCGAGAACCGCTGAACGGATTTCGTCACCTGAAAGGGCAACCGACAGGCAACAAATAGGGCTTTAATTAGATCTATAATATATTGTATTAAAAGAAATGCACACCCGAGCCACTAGAGGTCGGCAAAGAATCGTCCACATGTGGGCCCTTGGATGTTAAGAGGTCAATGTTTTTAAATATTTTTTTTGTAGCCAAGAGTAAAGACCATAACCCTATCAAAAACAATAGTCAAATTGTATATTTTCATTTTTACCGATGTTTTATATGTTTTAGCGGAAATACAAATGTATCGGAAAATGCTAATTATCGTAAAAACCGCAAGAAATGACTAAATCCAGATTCAACCCTGCCATTGGAAAGAGGAGCATTTTCCCTATCCATAGATGTATGATTTGGCCATAATAAGGTCAAGGTCAAGTTCAAGGTCAAATATGAATTTATAATTAAAGTCGATTATCATTAATTACTGTATCTACAAATCCTTCTGTTTAATCATTTTCCCGCGGTTCATTTGCTTAGATTTTTTGTACACATGATCTCAATAAGGTGGTGAATGAGCTCAGTGAGCATTTTCTCATGCCCCGTATACATTTTTTATCATCATCATCAAAATCATAAATCATAATTAATCATAATTAATTTATTCATTACAATTTACTCAGCCTAGTAACAGACACAATATTTCTGACACTGGAAATACATACCCCCAGGTCCCTAGATGTTCCTAGATACCAAGAACATGCAAATTGACCTTGCAGAAGTGGAGCAATCTTCCATTTACTTAGGCATGTAGGCAAAACGGTCTACAGATTAACAGGTAAAGAAATTGAATCCACGTTTTTTTTTTTTATTGTAAAGGATCACAAGTGTGTTTTTGATTTGTTGTAAACAAAGACAGAAAATAAACTTCATTCATTCAATTAATAAACTGTATGCCTCACTGTCACTGTGTGGAAGAGACTGGGATCATTCTTTTGTGCAAGGCAACATCAGGCTTGACTTAAAACATTACTTTCCTAACTTAGTGAAACTAAATGTAACAAATTAACACAGATATAAATGTACTGAATGGTTATTTCTTATTTTATTTCTTATAAAAAATAAATCTGATATTTCTTTTTTTTACCGATACCCGATCCAACTATTTTACTGATATCGGCGGCCGATACAGATACCAATATCGGATCGGTGCATCCCTATTAAAAACAAATATATTATAATAACAACATTTTTGCATCACCGAAATGTGGCACCGGTGGATCTCACGTGAATCGGTACTCGGTAGTACCGATGTGATTCGGTCAATAATACCCTTAAAAATACCGGATTCGGTACCCGTCCCTACTAATTATGTAAACACGCTCGTCCCCCTACTGCAGAAACATGACTAAATATGCATCGCGGCCCGTGTGCCAACATCAATGAGCGGAGCGTCTTAACGACCAAGCGGACTCGAGTTCATCTGCCAAACGCACAGAAACGCACAGAAACCCACAGTTGTGAATAATTAAAGCCCACTGCTCAATAATGAATGTCTGCATCATGCTGGAACCGTGTGCAGCTGTGCTTGTTTGGCCTGCGAAGGAAATCTTCATTACACCCGTTCCCTTGTTGCTCACGCAGACGTGAAGGACAGAAGCTCACTGCTGCAGCAACCCGACGGCTCTGAAGACGCACACCACTTGACAAAAACAAACAATAACGCCTGCAGACAAACACACACACACACACATGATATGCCCGGGCACAAGCCCAGAACACAGAAGTGCTGTACGAGCCAGCCATTAAGCCTCTGGTGGGAAGGCAGAACCTTCAGATATACGTGTAATGTGTACCTTTACACCCCTAGGCCTAAAAAAAATAATAGTTTGTTTCCGGTTGCCGACCGACCCTGCCGATTTAGGTGCGACCCAATATATTTTATGAGTTTTTTTTTAAATAATAAAAAAAATTCGATTTTTTTCTTTTTTTTATAAAGTTTCATATAAATCTTAGTCAAACCTTTAGTATTATGGATATTAAACATGCTGGCAGAGTACATGCATCCATGTTGTTGTGAACATTTTAATTAAATAAAGAAATTCCCTATCCATAGTCGCCGTGGGAAAGAATAAAATAAAATTTTTAATTAAATAAATTCCCTACCTACCCATGGCCTTAACTGACAACCAACAGGAAACAAACAATATTTTTTGTTATGCCCTAGCAGGGGTGGAAATCACCTGAGAACTGCTATTCTTGTACTGCCACATTACTTGAGCTACAGCAAAACATTATTGTGGTTTATTGCACTCGTAAATACAGTAACTAGAGTAAATGTAATTAACCTATAATTACTTTCCACCTCTTATCAGTTTCAGATACAGTAGCAGGTGGAATAGCTTCTATTTCAGGTATACCTGATTGAGTGGCTTTGCTTCCACCTTCATGTATGTCTGAGGTAACTGATAACTCCTGTTACTGTACATGTGAGGAAACACTGTAGGTCCTTCAGTAACTTCATCTGTGTTTGCTTCAGGTGAATCTGACCCATCAATAGTGACTTGTTCAGGTCACGTATTGGGGTAGGTTTTCTCGTATAGATGGGTTGACATCTCCAGGTAAGCGGTGTCATTTTACCTACTACACATGTTTTCTTTCCAGGTAAGGTGCCATTTCCAAGTAAGGTGTCATTATCAGGTGAGTTGTAATTTCCAGGTATGCAGTCATTTCCAAGTTGTCAAGGCTCGCCAATATCTATCTACCACTTAGTTCTGAATGGGTTATAAAATGTGTTTGTTTGAATTCAGATGCTGAACCAGTCATGTAAATTATAACACTACCTTATGCATACTGCACCTTATGTGACACTGTGAATTTTGTGAATATATTTTTCAGTTAGTTAGATAGTAAATTATATTGACCTATTTGTTTACACTGCTTGTGTTGTTTTTACTACCTGTACCCCCCCCCCTTCCCCCATGCTGCTATGATGCCTGAATTTCAATAAAGGAATATCTTATCTTATGAGTAAGATTCCACATCTAAGCAGTTAAAGTAGTTGTAATTGATTTGCTCGTAATGGCTAGTTCTTAGTTAGCAGTCCCCTCCCACCTTCTACGTCACCACGCTAACGCACAGTGGTCCAGGGCAGCACTCTTCACCATAGTAGCTAACCGGCGTACACACAGCAGCAATGGAGAACGAGAGATCATCGACCTAAGACCAGTAGGTACAATAAGATCAACAAAAAGTACCACTTACAGAACCTTTAATAGTTGGGATGTCAATGATTACACAACACTTCTAGTTTATAGAACTCTTAATTCACCAGACAAACTGCATTTTATAATAGAAAAGAGTCATTCACCTACCAAAGTGTCTGGTAGAGTTAGTAGACAGACCTACCAGCTAGAGACAAACTGTACTGTAAGTGACCCGACATTTGGCTGGTGGCTGGTTTTAATTTCCCACCCTGGTGATGGCATTTATTTGGCATAGTGAAATGTAGGCGATGCTAAAAAGCCAATGAACCATAATGCATAAAAGCTAATGTGCTCTGATGAGCAACAGCGTTGTCAGTTCAGGGTCAATTACATCCCAATAACGGATACAAAAATGGAAGCTGGCCGGAGCTCGATGTCGGACATGAAAGGGACAGAGGATTTGTGGATGAAATCGGGGCAGCCGAGCAAACCTCTCCCCCGAGTGCGTGTGCACTGTCGCCGCGGTGCAGCTGTGCACGGATGAGCCGATTCTGGCCATGCCGGCAGTCGGGGGGGGGGGGGGGGGGGTTACTGGCGGTGCCTCGGCTGCACAGAGCCCTGTGGCGGTGCCAGTGGCCAGAGAATGGCCTGGTCTGTTGAGCACCGAGAAAAGACTGGCATGGAATTTCATGATGGACTCACGCATGCAAATTGATGAAGGGTGATTGTTTTTTTTTTTTTTTGGACCCGGCGAGAGAGAGAAAAGGTCCTTTTCATATTGGATAAGCATGAATTACACATACACAAACAGGTCAATGGTGGGGGAAAGCAGAGGAGAGGACTATGACAGGGAAAGCAGAGGAGAGGACTATGATGGGGGAAAGCAAAGGAGAGGACTATGACAGGGAAAGCAGAGGAGAGGACTATGACAGGGAAAGCAGAGGAGAGGACTATGACAGGGAAAGCAGAGGAGAGGACTATGATGGGGGAAAGCAAAGGAGAGGACTATGACAGGGAAAGCAGAGGAAGACTATGATGGGGGAAATCCAATGGGCAGTGAGTGGCGGTCTGTTGAACACTGAGAAAAAGACTGGCACGGAATTGCATGATGGACTCACGGATGCAAATTGATGAAGGGTGATTGTTTTTTTGTTTTTTTATCCGGGGAAGAAAAAGGTCCTTTTCATATTGGATTAAGCATGAATTAAACATAAGCAAACACTTGTGAAAGTGCTGCCTGTGCGTGTGCGTGTGTGTGTGTGTGTGTGTGTGTGTGTGTGCGTGCGTGCGTGTGTGGGCGTGTGTGTGTGTGTGTGTGGCAGGCAGGCAGTGGGCTGGATATCCATAGGCCCTTTTCTGTCTGTAGAAATGGCATGCTCACCAGGGGTCACCCCGTGGGCATCATGTGACCCATGTCTCGTGATGACAACTTGGAGGCCCACACTTGACAGCTCTGCGCTAGAATGCCACTGCTAAGCAAAGCAGTGGGTGGTCACACTCTCCGCATGCGTATGGAACAAAGATGAGGGTGGGAATAGAATAATGATCCTGTACAGGCTGCACAGTGGGGGAGACGAGAGGAACAACGGTGTAGCACTCTAGAACGGTGGCTCTCAAAGTGCAGTCCGGGGTCCCCAAGGGGTCCTTGAGGGGGCTCCAGGGGATCCCTAGCAAAATGGGGAATAGTTTAATTAGTGATGTTAGTAATAGGGATGGGCATCGATTTCCGAATATTCAAATAGTCTATTTTAATAATAATATATTAATGTCATGTATTTTCCCTTGTTTTTACTGGCACCTACAATGTGTGTAGTGTATTAAGCAGGACCCTGTTAACTGTTACACCACTGAACTGATTACAGCTTGCTAGCTAGCCAGGTAGCATAACAATCTGTTGAGAGCTGAGAGAACAGAAAAGAAAAGAGACTGGAGATGTTACATGATAGCAACGTATGTTTTCCAAGTTTTCGATTAGTAATCGAATAGTTCCCAGTGACTATCGAATAGTCATTCTGCCTATCCCTAGTTAGTAATACAATGAGAGAACATAAGAATGACTATTATGATCATAGAATAGAATATAGAGTAGAAATACTTTAATCATCCAGAGGGAAATTTAGCATAGGCTTCACTCGCCCCACCCGTGTACATTATAGACAGTTATGGAATTCGGGACTAAATCATATATAAAAGTAAATATAGGTGAGGTTCCCTGGCCAATTTTGTGTGAATCTGTGGCCTTGACATGACTCGGTTAAGAGAGACACTTATTCTGCCTTTATACTGAACCACGATTATGTGCAGCAGCTGCCAAGTTAGTTTAGCCAAGGGGTGAGACGAGATTTCAAGACGGTTGTAGGCTTGTTAGATAAGGTGTCACGATTCACTGTATTTAGACTTAAGATTAGTAGCATTAAGGGTTTGTGTCTTTGCGGACAACAGGAGTATGATTGTACACACAGAATACAGTATGGCAATACATACAGTATATGCATAAGCCTATGCATTCAATAATAAATATCCAGGGCCAGACTGGGGGATTATTCAGGCCGGGAAATATAGTGCGAAATATAGCCCCAGTCAGGCCACTTTTTAAGCAGGGGGTCTGGGGGTCCCCCACCAGGAATATTTTAGTTTCTGACTGTTCTGTGAAATACAAGCAGTCAGCAGTATGTATTTTTCTCTCTCTCCCCCTCTGCGCCACCCTTCCTCTTTTTTCCACTGTTGAACTGTTGAAACATTTCATTTCCAGTCATTTCCATCTGACTGTTCTGTGAAATACTAGCAGTCAACAGTATGTATTTTTCTCTCTCTCCCTCTCTGATCCACCCTTCCTCTTTTTTCCACTGTTGAAACATTTAATTTCCAGTAATTTCCATCTGACTGTTATGTGAAATACAAGCAGTCAGCCGTATGTATTTTTCTCTCTCTCCCTCTCTGCCCCACCCTTCCTCTTTTTCCACTTTCACTCTGTCTCTCCTCGCCATTCTGCAGAAGTGCCATCTGCCATTCCATTTGCCGTCTCCACTGTCAATCAGTTGTATGTCCTGGTCCCGCCTCCACCAATCACATGCGGCTCCCTTTGTGTGTGTGTGTGAGCGAGAGAGAGAGAGAGAGATAGAGAGAGAGATAGAGAGAGAGAGAGAGTTCTCCAACTTGTGTGAGTTTAGACTGCGCTACCCTCTGTCGCAGTGATCTCCTGGTTGTTCCCCACCTAGGTTATCTAACTATCGCGCCGCCGCAACTAGAAACACTGGCCTGGCCTGCTTCTAAGTTCAGTGGGCTGACTGCGAAAAAAAATATAAATACAAAAATTTTTTTTTTTATCTGTGCAGTATAAATAAAGACCTTTCTGAATCCGATTCTATATCAATTTGAGCAAGCTTACAGCGATATCCAATCTCCCGGAAGTGATACGACTACAATGGGATGATGGATGTGAACAAAAACAATGCTGGTTTATTCATATTTTCTCTCTCTCCCTCCCTCCCTCCCTCTCCCCATCTCCCCCCCCCCCCGTTGGCTGTCACAGGGGGCATTGTGGGGTTCTCTCTGCTCATCTCCAATCCACACATCTTGAAAGGGAAGCCAATCCAATTCTTCCTGGAGGTACAAAGCCTCCCGTTCCTCCCTTTCTATTCCCTTCTGGTTGCCGCTCTTCTTTCTTATCAGTGGGGCATATTTCAAGCCCCCGGCATTCGCTCTATTATTAGTCGAGGCCCGGCTGGCGGTGTTGTGCTCCGTGCTGTAATGCTACCGGCCCGGCTGGCGGTGTTGTGCTCCGTGCTGTAACGCTACCGGCCCGGCTGGCGGTGTTGTGCGCAGCGTGCTGTAATGCTACCGGCCCGGCTGGCGGTGTTGTGCTGTAATGCTACCGAGGGGAGCAGCCAAGGGGGGGCGGCTCTTATCGCCCGTCCCGCACGGATCCCTGTTATCTTTCTCAGTTGGACTTGGGAGTCTCAGCCCCCTCTCCCTGTCCGCCTGTCCGCCTGTGTGTGTGTGTGTGTGTGTGTGTGTGTGTGTGTGTGTGTGTGTGTGTGTGTGTGTAGATGTCCGTCCCGTCGTGCCATTGTCACAATCGCCGTCTCTCTCCGGTAGGGATGGGTATCGTTAAGATTTTATCGATACTAATATCGATACTGCTTAACGGTTCGGTACTTTATCGATACTCTTATCGGTTCTTTTAGATTATTATTATTATTATTTGAACGGCTTAAGGCCATATCTGTACTTGATGTTTGTTTGTTGTGTTGCATATTTGAAATAAACTTCAATCAAATCAAACCCCCCTCTTAAAAACAAAAAACCTGTGTTTAACCTAGCCATCTATAAAACATCATGCTAAAACTGTAAAAAACAAATGTCCTAATCCCCTAAAGAAAGAAATACATAGCAAACATGACTCAGTTATCCAATAGTGCTGCTGCTTTTTATTTGGTTAAAATCTTTTAGTTAATAAGACTAAAAGACTACAATGATTTCATGACGGCTTCCTGTCCTCGCGTTTCCGGTGCTATGCACAGAGATTTTTAACGTTACATTTTCAACAACAGATGCTGCTAATTAAACACTTCATGGAAACGGAGTAACGTTAACGTTATGTCGAGTTCATACGTGTACTAGTGTAGTATGAACTCGGCATTAACGTCAACGTTAGTCCGTTTCCAGTGTTGCTGGCTGCCACCCTTGCATCGCAGATGGATGGTACACTGTTAGCTCCGTAGCTAATCCGCTCCTAGACTACCGATAGCAGAACCGATAACGTCGGAGCTTATCAATACTGTTTTTTTTCTAATTTAGTACCGGTTCCCATTTAGAACCGGGTTACGGGGGGCATCCCTACTCTCCGGACAATAACTCTTTCCAATCCCGCTATAGGTGCTGTTGCCTCGCATATACAGGTGCATCTCAATCAATTCGAATATCGAGGGAAAAGTTTATTTATTTCAGTAATTCAATTCAAAAAGTTCATTACACACACACAGAGGGAAATGTTTCTTTCAATTGTGATGATCATGGCTTACAGCTAATGAAAACCCCAAAATTCTGTATCTGAGAAAATTTGAATATTACATATAAGACCAATGAAAAAATATATGTATAATATTACAGAAATGTCGCCCTATAATTATGCACTCGATGCGCGGCCGTCGCTCCTTTTGCATGAATAAACGCGACACGTGGCACGGAGGAGGCAACCGATATAATATTTCCTCAACATTATAATTGATTGAGATGCACCCGTGTATACTCAGCGAGCGCTGCTGGGTAGAGTTGAACTCCCCGTCGTCGCTAAGGAGCAACACAACCTCAGTAACACCGGAGGTAACCACTCACACCGCAGGTAACCACTCACCCCATGTTTCTAGGCGACAAGAATGCTGCTGGATCGCCGCCTTTGTAATTACATTCCCTACGTGTGTGGGACACGGTGTCAAGAAAGGGGATGCATTGTCCTTCGAGGTCCATCACTCGTGAAAGAAAAACAGCGAGCCGCCGCGCGTTCTTTCCCTTCACAAATATCTTTGTTACACGCATAATGAGCTAGCTAAGCAGGTTATGTCCATGTGTTATTGATGTGGTTTGGGAGTGTAGCCACACCAGCTCACGTCTTCGCCAGGAGGCTCAGCGAGCAGAACGTGTGCGCGCGGTACAGAATAAGGTGAATAACGCCACCGTTTCTTTTTCACTTCGTCATCATTCCTATTAGCATTGTCATTCGTGATGGAAGATGTTTTTTTTCACCCTTCTAGTCGAGAAGCAGCATTGAAGCCAAACGATCAAGTGAAGGATGACGCGAGACCACGGTTACGACGTTAAAACCACACTGAATGATGTTCTAATTGGGGGTGACCGTGGCTCAGGGGAGGTAGAGCGTCGTCTGGTAATCGTAAAAGGTTCCCGGTTCGATTCCCGCTCCTCCCAGGCAGCGTGTCAAAGTGTCATCGAGCGAGACACTTAACCCCTAACTGCTCCCGATGAGCAGGTCGGCACCACGCACGGTCGCCTCCGCCGTCGGTGTGTGAATCTGTGAGTGAACGGGTGAATGTGAGGAACGGAAATTGTAAAGCTCTTTGGATATAAGCCGCTATATAAATGCACCATTTACCGTTTAATTGCAACACTGAGGCACGCGCCTCGCCTTAGCTGCCGTCACCCTGCAGGCCGGCTGTAGAATCTAAATACTGTGCCACGTTCAAGCCGTCCATTCAGATGGGTTTAGGAAATAAGCAGAGACGTTTTGCTCATTTCTCCCCGACGCCTCATTTCTCCGAGGCGCAGATGGCCGTGGAAAACGACAAATAAGCTGACGCCACTCATCGTTGTCAGCAGCATTTAGAGATTTGCAATCAGCGCGTCAGAAGGAGAGAGAGAGAGTGTGATATAGTGGGGATTCTTTAGAAAAAAAGTTAAAAGTCTGAAGCAGAGTGGACGCTTGAAAAAAATAACAAACGCGCGGCGGTGATGCCAATAAATGTTCATCGGAGCTTTATATAGCGTGCCGACTGGTGTTATTCTGTCCAGGACCATGTATTTATTGTCTTTATTTATGGTTTGGATGTGCATGGTTTTTTACTTTTTTTACCTCGGCACCTGGGACTGCCAGCCGTGGTGGTGGGCTGTGCCGCCGGTCATCCATCCACTCGGGCACCGGTGCCCCCCACGGCAGTCAGACTCGGCAGTGGGGGGAGAGGGGGGAGTTTACCAGGGATAAACAGATAAGTAATTTTGTCCCAAAGATCCCCATCTGAGAAGATTTCTTATTAGATATAAGACTAGTTCACAAAATAATATGAGTACTGCCGACACAACAAGTGGGTAGTGTGAACCCTGTGTTCAGAATAATAATTTGCATTTGCATAGTACATTCTCTCATTGTGCTAATCTCCCGTGAATTGAATGACAGTGAAACTATTCCTCATTTTCCGATGGACCCAATGAGAGTAATGTCAAGCGGCCCTTGGAAGTCTCACTTCATCTCGAAAACTTCCGACTGAATCTCTCAAGGCTGTCTGTCTGTCTGTCTGTCTGTCTGGACTGGTAAACAACAACTCTCTCTCTCTCTCCCTCTCTCTCTCTGCACCCCCCTCTCTGTTTGCTCCCCCTACTCCATTCCAAACATCACCCCACTTAAAAATCACTGTCTGTACATAAAGAAACTCAATGAAGCCACCAGACACTGCTGATGTCCAAACATGACATGTCTGGTGATGTCTGGGGGGGGGGGGGGGGAGAGAGAGAGAGAGAGAGAGAGAGAGAGAGAGAGAGAGAGAGAGAGAGAGAGAGAGAGAGAGAGTCACCGGCACTGGCTGAACTGCTTCAACTTACATCATCGACTTAGCTGAGGGGCAAGAGAGGGGTGACAAATATGAGAGAGAGCGAGAGAGAGAGAGAGAGAGAGAGAGAGAGAGAGAGAGAGAAGTTAGTAAAGAGTGGGGGGCAGGAAAAGGGGGGAGGGAAGGGACGAGAGAGAAAGAAAGAAAGAAAGATAAGACCATTAACACAGAGAAACTGTGAGAGAGAAAGAGACCACCATTAACACAGAGAGAGAGAGAGAGAGAGAGAGAGAGAGAGATACCACCATTAACACACAGAGAGAGAGAGAGACCACCATTAACAGAGAGAGAAAGAGAGGGAGGGAGAGAGAAAGAGAGAGAGGGGGAGAGAGAGAGAAGCCCTTTTTGGACATGCAGTCGGGACAATGAGAGAGAGAGAGAGAGAGAGAGAGAGAGAGAGAGAGAGAGAGAGAGAGAGGCTAGTAAACAGTGGAGGGATAACCAGAGTGCAAATGAAAGCAGCAGCAGCAGCAGCAGCAGCAGCAGCTAGAGGTGAAGCCGGGCCCGTCTGTCTGTCAGGACCTATCAGTCCTCCAGAAACCGAGCCCCGAGCCGCCTCCAACAGTTACGTAAGCGCACAGAGTGCTGCGGATGCGACCTCTGACCTCACCACAGGACAGACTGTGTGACCTCTGACCGAAAGTTCCGCAACACAGGACAGGTGGTGGGTGGGTCACAGCCTCACAGTTTAGCTCCAGGAGCGCTGATCTGCCAGCCACGCTTATTCATCTTCAGTGTCGGTACTAGGCAGGTGTTTTAGCTTGTATTCATAACTAGGCCACAGAGTAGGCGGCTACGTGGTGTAGTGGGCAAGGCGCTCGCCACGAATACTGGAGACGCTGGGCTCGCCTGTTCGAGCCCAGCGCTCCACATTGCTTTCAGTTTAGCTGGTCGTCCGTACTAATACACATTGGCCGTATTAGGGGGTGGGAAACTGATGGGTGGGGATCGGGCGTTGTGGACAGCGACTCCTACAGGTCGGTTGGTGCGCCTGCGCAGTAGAATCAGGAAGTGTCGGGGGCAGCGCTGCGTGAGCCTCCCACGCGTTACTCCTCGCCACTGAGAGATCGAGCTGCGCAGGTGAAAAGATGCGACTGCTGTTACCTCAAGTACCGGAGGGGACTCGTGCTATGTATGACTTAGTCCACATTGCAGCCGGCTTGTGGGAGGCAAGAAACAGCGTTCGAAGACAGGGGAGGGTTGAATTGGATGATACGAAATTGGGATGGGAGAAAAAAAAATGAAAATGGGAGAAAAAGTGGATCAAACAAAAAAACTAGGCCACAGAGTGTGGGGCTGGGAGGTATACCGAATATAAAAAAAGGTGTAAGTCTACCCTCATGGATTCATGCAAAGGTATGGATTTTTACAACAGCGTCGTCAATGATAAGACAAGAATTGTATAATTGCTGACGTGTTTCTTTTTATTTTTTATCTAAAACGTGTTCCTTACGTTCATATTATAAAGATTGTGGGATACAACTGGGTTGGATGAAAAAGCACCATGACAATTGTATAAAGAAAACGTCAAGTCACATTGTAATTTGCACTAGTGGAAAGAAAAACAAATACCATCACAAACATCGTTCTACCAACAATAAGAAAGATATTGCGATTTCATCTTTTTTTTTTTTTTTAAACTTTGGCCATTCCCCTGGCTCTTTTATGTGTTTATCACATTTATTCTGGTCAAGGATGACCGACAGTAACAGGCTGAAAGGGTTCAGATGGGGGGGAAGACACTCTGGGAAAGGCACGGCTGCAGTCCGGGATTCGAACTCGCTAAACCCCAGATCCGTGACGAGCACGGTTGTCCACGGCGCCGAAATAGCGCTCGCGGTACGTGGTGAGCTACTGGAGCTCCCGCGATTTCATCTTTTGACCATACAGCCCCAACAGCCCCTTCCCACAGAGCTCATAACTCTGGTCCTCACCGTTGGATTTGGTTAATAAGGAGGAGAAGATTGAGAAATGCTGAGAACAGCCACACACTTGCGAGACACTGCAGTTGGGTGCAGGAGCCCCAAGCCCACGGAGGTAGAGGGCTGGGATTAATTTAGGAGGATTCTCCCAAGGTCAAGACTTGACCCCCCTCCCTAGAATCTCCTCTCCACTAGTGTGCCGTCATTCTTCGGCACTAAATAGAGGAGTTCGGCTCCACCAGTCTCTCTCGGCTATAAGGAGAAACTAACAGGTTATTAAAAGATCGCCGCTAGCTTTGTATCTGCGGGTTTCAACAAGACCTTTTTAAAGGAACACGCCGACATTTGGGGAAATTAGCTTACCGTCTTCTCCAGAGAGAGACAAGAAGATAGATACCAGTTTCCTCTCTGTGTGTGTTCAGTAGAAAGCCATCTGGCTGCATATTAGCCTAGCTTAGCACAATGAATGGAAGCGGACATGACCGGTTAGCCTAGGCATTGTCCAACTAACACCTCTCCCGAAGGCTAACCGATCATGTCCGCTTCCATTCATTGTGCTAAGCTAGGCTAACAATGCAGCCTGATAGCTTTCTACTGAACGCACAGAGAGGAAACTGGTATCTATCTTTTTGTCTCTCTCTCTGGAGAAGACGATAAGCTAATTTCCCTAAATGTTGGCGTGTTCCTTTAATAATACTTAAGAACTAAATGTAATACCAATTTCACGACCATACTAGCAACACATGGCGACACTGAACTGGCGGCTGCACTTTAAATAATCTTGCGTTCCATACAAGCTCTTTGGACTCTTCGGAGAAACCACGGCACACGCCAGACTAAAAGTTGTTTCAAACGAAAACGTAATTTTGCCACAATCAGCATGGCTGCGAGTGTGAGTCTTTCACCTTTTACATATCTAGCTTTTTGGCATGGATTGATTGTTTAGATCGCTAGCATGGCCAACAAATGCTAATATATATATTGTAGTCTGGCCCTGTTGTTCTGACCAGGATTACGTTCCTTTTTGTCTCATTGATGATCATGAAACCCATCTATAATCCTTCTGTAAAACATTACTTTCCCTCTCCCCCCAAATGCGCTGTAAAAAGGTGTATGTCAAGGACAAAACTACTGCCAACACTGTTCGTTTTCATCATCGGCGGAACTAAAAAAGAGCCAGAGCTCCATTTTAAGAAAATATATAATAAATTAAATGACTACACTTGAGGACTTGAGCTTGCTCTTTTTTCTCTCACTTGCTCGTTTCGCTCTAGGATCTTCATAAGCCCTGAATACCATTACCTGCTGAACCATAGCCTATTTATACAGGAGTCCATCTGCTAGCTTCCCAGGACTCCACTACTTTTACAGCTCGCCATACATGTATGTGTGTGTGCTTGTGTGTGTGTGTGTGTGTGTGTGTGTGTGTGTGTGTGTGTGTGTGTGCTTGTGTGTGTGTGTGTGTGTGTGTGTGTGTGTGTGTGTGTGTGTGTGTGTGTGTGTGTGTGTGTGTGTGTGTGTGTGTGTGCTTGTGCTTGTGTGTGTGTGTGTGTGTGTGTGTGCTGTGCGCATGATGCCACACTGACGCACAAGGCATTCATCTTCACTTCCAGTGGTTTTCTTGTTGTTGTAAACCTATTATCCAGTGTTCATGCAGTGATTATACAGCTCTGTGCACAATGCACTCTGGGTCATCATCACAATGTAGTCCTTCAATGTCGTTACTGAGCACACCATCCAACCTGAAGAGTAACTCCTGCTCAAACCTTCCTGCAACAGCGGTGTGTCTGATTGGCGCCAGCTAGGGGATGCATCGATACTGGATATTGGTCCCATGCCAGGCTAAAACAGGATATCGGTTTAGGGTTACACAATACACCGATACTAGAAAAGCATTACGATACTAGCTGTTAAAAATGGTCCAATACACCATTTTATTAGTATCGATACTTTTAGAATAATAGCCTGATGCTGTATTTTCTATGAGTTGAGTGGATGCTTGACCAGAGCAGTGTGTGTGTGTATGTGAGAGAGAGAGAGAGTGTCTGCACTGTTTATAAACAATTTTCCATGTTCTGTCATCTAATATTATATTCCATTACATACTTTCCCTGATATTTTAGGTTTTTGCCATGGTATCGTGATACTGGTATCGGTATCGAGGTAAAAATGTTGGTATTTGTGACAACACTAATATGATATCGGTATCAGAGAATTCCCCTGACACTCAAATCTGATATCAAGGACCATGTGTAACATTCCAGAAATCAGAAGAAGTAAAGTGACTGCATTTATTTTTTTAAACAAAGAAGCATCTAATGGAGAAAAATGTATCGATATGTCATTTTTATCAGTCCAAACTGATGGTTGAACAGTAAAAGCAACGGATGGGATCAGTATTCGGTATCGGCCGATACTGAACGTTTGGTGAGTCGGTATCGGCTGTGAAAGAGTGGTATCGGTGCGTCCCCGGTAGGGCTGCACGATTCTTGCTCAAATGTGAATCACGATTTTTCTCTCTAAGAATTGAGATCATGATTCTCTCACACAATTCTTTTAAAATCATTTAAAAGAGTAAAGTAAAAAGTTAAAAATATATATATATATATATATATATATATATATATATATATATATATACATATATACCGGTAGTCATAATTTAGAAATGAGATTGCATAGGTCTATGAATCGAGATCGCGATTTTCTTTCGATTAATCGTGCAGCCCTTCCCCGGTGCTATATAGCCTTCTCTTCCCGGTTTAGAGCCAGTGACCTAGTGACCCACACTAACGCGGTGAAGGGTGCGGTGCCGGGAGTGGCAGCTGCGGCGTATATAGCGGCGGACGGCGGCCCCCACCGTCACAGCCGGCTGGTTGGCTGACTGGCTGACCAGTGACTACTGTAGCTCTCGGGGACCTCCGAGGCAATGAATCACATTCACACGTCCGCCATCTTTTAGCCACGTCAACTGCAGCGGAGTTGAAGAAGAATGCATTAGGAGGGACGTATGTATGCGCGGCGCGTACACACTAGGCACGCGCCGATACCGCTTTCTCACTGGCGATACGGATTACAAGAGAGCTAAACTTTTTAGACACGACGTTAAGACGCGGACCGCTTTCCGCTCCCTTACACTCTCAACGTAACGGTAGCCTAGACACTCACCGTAGCGGAAAGCGTGGGTCTATAAATGGAAGATGCTTATGTAAGGGAAGCCCTTGTCTTTAAACAGACTGTTGTGGTCTCGGGCCGTCTCCCATAACTCCAGAGGACCGGCTTTCATATCGTCTCTCTCCGTGCCACCCACATGCGGTTTGCATAGGCGGGCCCGAGAATAGAAAAACATGAATGACGCTGCCACCCCCCCCCCCCGCCCCCCCCACATCGTTGTATTTTCTTTGGAACAGCTCAGGTTGGTGGGGGGGGGGGATGGTGTTGACTTCCTGTATGTCCTCTTCACTTGCTTTACAGAATCAAGCTACTATCCTCTCGAGTGGGAAGCCCGAATACCATTCATTAGGGTTCAGAAGCTCAGCCACGACTTGTTGCGTGTCAGTCTGTATCAAAAGTGAAGTAGGTGCGAAGTAACAGACATGTTGTTGTTGTTTTTATCGGATACTAACCTAACAAACGTTTAGTGGTTAACGGTACTCCATAGAGACCTTGTCGTCACACACACACACACCTCACGCATCACGCTAGGAAGCATGAACGCACATCGCAAGGTAAACACACACCTCACAGTCAAGAGTGAACACACACAGGTTGATGTTAATGAACCGTAGGACAATCATTTAGCCAAAGGATCTACACACAGTAATAATAATAAAAGAAAATGAACCATTCGAACCCTGAATTAAAGCTTTGAATGTCAATATACCGAACAAATTCCGAACCGCCTCCTCCTTATGCTGGTTGTTCCTGGCTGTACATGTTCCACTACGCGCTGCTCGCTTCATATCACAGTCTGGCAAATCAACATAGAATGAAAATGAACTTTAGATCTCCCGGGCGATGCTATGTCATCATGGACTGCTATATAGCACTGATGAAAATAATCATTAGTGCGTGGGGGTGTTTACATTCCCTCTGTGCTGTGGAGCTTTGGAGAGGTTGGCATTTCCTGCTATGACCATACAATATTTTTTAAAGGAGGGCGAGCGGGCATCCATCCGATCTGGGAATGGAAGCTAGACGGGCACAGAGGGTGAGTGTGTGTGTGTGTACGTATGTATGTGTGTGTGTGTGTGTGTCGTGCGCCCCTTCCAATTCAAACACAGGCCGTGTGATCGGGGGCCACATGCAAATCCGAGGGCAGAGCTGCTGCTGGGTCCTGGCTGGGAGTCGTAATTAAACGGCCAAATATTGGCACCTAATTGAAGGCTGCAGTATCTGTATGCACAGCCGTCCCTGCAGGGAACTGTGGTCAAACACATTTAAATGCTAAGAGGAGACTTCCCTTCTTCCTCTCTCTCCCTCTTTTCTATCTTGGCCCTTCTTTCTTTCACATCCCTCCATCGTTGCCTCGGCCTGTACCTTTATGTTCCCCACTTGCTCTCCTGGGGCTGGCCGTTTTCTTTATAACGTGCATCATAATACCTGATAAAAAGGAAATTAGATTTTTTTGTACGGTTGGGTATCAATCATAGGGTTGGGGGTACCGCTCACATTTTAACTACCTGTACCAGTTCCTGGAATTTGGTATCAGTAGTACCCAACATTACCTGTTTTATGTACTTAACTCTCTCTGTAATTACAAAATAATTTATTTCTGATGTAAAAAAAAAAAAAAAAAATCCAAACGTCTTAATTTTAACATTGTTATTTATTGTTGTAACACACCGCACAAAATAAATTGCATGATCACGTTTGAAATTTTTTAAATATCAACATTATCGAGCCATCCTAAGTAAATAATTTATCAAACTCATGTGACCCCGACCTCGTCTGGTCTTTCCAAAGACCCAAGAGACGGGGGGACAGTAATATATATTTGTGGAAAAGGCTCTCTCTTGTCTAGTATATCACACTCTTATACTAAACATGTAAAGGTACCTACATTTGGGAATCGGTACTCCGTAGTACCGATGTAATTCAGTCTGTAGTACCCTTAAAAGTACAGAGCTCGGTACCAACCCTAGTCAGTCGATATTTAGGCCTGTACTGTGTCATGTAGGACTATCCCATTTACTACATAGTCCAATATGACAAACGACCGATTGGTTCAGCCTATCTCACGCGGGAGTGTCTATAGCCTATTCAGATATTGCGCGATATATAACCTTTCGATATCGAATATCCGTCTGAACATCACATGTGTTTATCTTGCTCCTGCTCCATCCCTGTCTGCACCTGAGCCGGTATCTGAGCATCTTTCGCTCGGTCTCCTGTCTCACACGCATGAGAAGAGGAATGAGTGCTTATGAACATGCTTAATGAAAACACGGCGTTGCTGTAATTGAAAACGGGCGTCTGAGTCTCTGCCATGAGGGACTGGAACGGTGGAGACATGATAAATGCACCTCACCTCCCATTCCTTACACCCCCATCAATCAACACACATCACCGCGCAACAACCAGGGCAGTGGCCGTTCCAGCTCAATGAGAACCAATCAGAGAGAGAGAGAGAGACAGGGAGAGAGAGAGAGAGAGAGAGAGAGAGAGAGAGAGAGAGAGAGAGAGAGAGAGAGAGAGAGAGAGAGAGAGAGAGAGAGAGAGAGAGAGAGAGAGAGAGAGAGAGAGAGAGAGAGAGAGAGAGAGAGAGAGAGAGAGAGAGAGAGAGAGAGAGAGAGAGAAAGGAAGAGAGAGAGAGAGACAGAGAGAGAAAGGAAGACAGATACAGGGAGGAAGGGAGAGAGACAGACAGAAAGGGAGAGAGGAAGAGAGTCAGAGAGACAGACACAGCAAGTGAGAGGGGAGGAGAGGGAAGTGTGTGTGTGTGTGTGTGTGTGTGTGTGTGTGTGTGTGTGTGTGTGTGTGTGTGTGTGTGTGTGTGTGTGTGTGTGTGTGTGTGTGTGTGTTAGGTGCGTGTGTGTGTGTTGGGGCCAGAGAAAAGGACAGAGAAGGGTAAAGATATGTATGCGAGTGAGGTAGGGACAGACACAAGCAGAGACAACAATTCAACAAATGGGAGACAAAGTGTATGAGACAGAGTGGAGAGAGAGAGAGAGAGAGAGAGAGAGAGAGAGAGAGCGAGCAAGCAAGAGAAAGAGAGAGCAAGAGAGAGAGAGAGAACCTGTTTGGCTACACAGATCACCATGGGGGCACTGACTATTTTGCGTAACTCTGCATATATTCAAATCTATGAAATGCATACGCCTGGAGTGCAGCTGCGTTAAGATACTTTGATGTCGACTGTGTGGATTTTGGGCTGGTTTTCATGCATAGAGTGATAGAAGGCTACATTCTGTAGACGCCCCAACGTTGTCTCTCTCACACGCACGCACACACACACACACACACACACACACACACACACACACACACACACACACACACACACACACACACACACACACACACACACACACACACACACACACACACACACACACACACACACACACACACACACACACACACACACACACACACACACACACACACACACACACACACACACACACACACACACACACACACACACACACACACACAGTACCTGGGCTCATCATAACTACACAGGAGGAGGACATAGTATCCCACCAGCGTTTGGCAGACTTGAAGTTGCATTGTGCTGTCGGAGGTATCGGACTACGTTTACCATCCAAACGAACACACAACACCAGGGGCGTGGCCTCCTCACAGTCCCTCCATGACCCCATTGTGTCCCCTGTTACAGACTGTGTGTGTGTGTGTGTGTGTGGGGAGAGAATGGACCTGGCCAGCCATGCGATACCACCATGGCTCTCTCCAGCTCTCTAATAACCAGCTATTACTGATTGACTAACCCCGGAGGGCGTACCTTGTCAGGTTAAAACTGTCACCTAGACCGACAGCGCCGCTGCCACACTGGTGCTGCCACAGGGACAAGGGTGCAGAGACCGTGTGGCGCCGGCCGTGGTGAGATCCACGACTGAAACTAAATACACATTTTCAAAAGGCCCAAGCCGCAATCCAAGCGTAAACAGAATATAGGTAGCCACCACCACCTCCAAAATAGGAGTTTTTATATAGCAGTTGCAAGGGTTTTCGATTTTTCCCGATTCTGAATCGATCTTCATTTGAATGAGCGATTATCGATTCACAATCCCTAGATCGATATGATTTTTTAAATACATTTTTTGTCAAATTCTGTCGTTATGCCATTTCCCTTCCCGGTCATCTCGTGTGACTGTCCAGATCTCGCGCAACGTGTTTGAATCTAAAACATGGATCAAGTGAAAGCATTAGGGCTGCATCGATTCTAATGTGACAATTCAACTGCATCGATTTGAAAATGTTAGAATCGATTATAATCTAAATGAATCTAAATACATTTTTTTTATTTTTTTTTTTATGTTTGTATTGTTTTTATTGACCTATAGTCCATTCATGCTGAGTGAATCAGTTCCCCCAGCCACATTTGTGTATTCAAAATCTTTTGGGGAATTAACTGATAGAAAATGTATCGAATCGAATCGTGGTCAAATGAAGAGATTTCATGATGCATTGAATCGTTGCCTGAATAATCGTAATGGAAATGAATCGTTGTGAGGTCGCATCGTTACACCCCCTAGCTGCAATGATGCTTGCTAACTACGTTTACGAACTAGAGCCAGGTCAGGGTGATCAGTCTAGCACTAAGACCCAAGCTGTCATGAATGAGACTCGACATAATTTTTAAATTAAATCTAATCTAATAAATGCCAAGAACCGTGTTTCCCCAACCAGATCCACTCCTCTTGTTCCTCACTTGCAAACAGTTTAACCCGACTAGGCTTCCTGTCCTCCTTCCTTCTTCACTGCCTCTCAGCATGACACGTTATCAATCACCCCGATTTAGTTGAACTTGACACCAATCATCCTGAACCTTCCCTGGGACATTCAGGAGACCTTGCCTCGTGTGCACCTCCACAGTTCACACATTTAACTGGTTCTTCACACAAACTCTGAGCGATCCCCCCCCCCCGGCACCGGAGCCGAGCGCTCGACACCTTCTGCCAGTGTTGTTGTAGTCGAGCCACTAAATCTAGAGTCCAAGTCGAGTCTCGAGACCCCAGTGTTAAGAGACCTAGTCCGAGTCCGAGTCACCAAAGAAGAGCCCGAGTCGAGTCCCCATTTTACCCTAGTCCGAGTCCGAGTCATCAAGGTTGAGTCCACTCCACTCGGGCAGTCAAAGAGCTGACAAGAGGGGGTCCTGTGGGGGGGGGGGGGGGGGAGAGCGAGCAAGAGCATAGTATATGTATTGTATTGTAATTCATTTGTGTATATTTTTAATCTACATCTATTTTGATTTAAAAACTGGGCTGCCATCATTGTTAGTATTATTTCGGTAATAGTCCTCCTGTGATTTATAGTGGATTTCTACTGTTAATGTTTGTGTGTAATGTCAAAAAAAAAAAAAAAAAAAAACATTTGTTCAAAAAAAAAAAAAAAAAAAGGAGCTGACATACAAATTAAAAAAAAACTACATTAAACATAAATGACACAGCGGTCACCGTTTCAAAAGGGAGTTTATTTACTTTGTGAGACAATAGCCAAACAAATGCACTAGCCATCAATATCGTATGATGATTGTATGATGATCAAGTGATTAGGGTCTATTACAAAAGAAATAAAAATAAAAATAACTATTTATCAATTAACAAGTCCAAGTCCTCACCTGTTCTGGACTCGAGCGCTACAACACTGCCTTCTGCATTGTGGTGGAAGCAGTGCAAAGCCAGGGTCCTCACTGGGAATCTGAACTCTCTCTCCCGTCATCATGCACTAGTACTTCTCTGAGTAATTCACCCTCCCTGTTCAAACCTTAGCAACACTGACAAGCTCTGCACTCTCTCTCTCTCCTCCCTCTCTCCGTGTCCATTATTGTACCACGTTAGACGCTCTGCTCTCTCTCTCTCTCTCTCTCTCTCTCTCCCTCTCTCCGTGTCCATTATTGTACCACGTTAGACGCTCTGCTCTCTCTCTCTCTCTCTCCCTCTCTCCGTGTCCATTATTGTACCACGTCAGATGCCTCGCTTCACAAACACTTCCAGAGGCCTTGGACTTTCTCAACGTCCCTCTCAATGTGGCACACGACAAATAACACCTTTTAAAAAAAGGGCTTTGTTTTGTTTTGTTTCCTTAAGGCAAACAACGACTGAACCTGATGCACTCCTGGCCTTGTTATTTTTCAATGCCCGACTCCGGTG